>NC_083350.1:114265356-114571467 GCF_030254825.1 Meriones unguiculatus | reverse complement strand
AAAATGCATCTGCAAAATTGGAAGCAATGTCTAAACAAAATTCTAAATATGCAAAATTTGCTACTAGGCATTTGTAAAGCGTGTTTGTGTGTGTGTGTATGTGTGTGTGTGTGTGTGTGTAGGCATGCACACATATGAGGGTTCACTCATTTGGAGGCTAGTTGAAAGCCTCAGGTACTATTCCTCAGGTGCCATTTACCTAGTTTGCTGTGACAGGGTCTCTCACTGGTCTGGTGCTCACAAAGTAGGCTGGCAGAACAGGGAGTCCCAGAATCTGCTTGCCTCTCCCTTCCAGAACTGTGATTAAAAGTGTGTGGCACCATGCCCGCCCTGATGTGCACACTAGGCATTACAAATTCACAAACACATGCCGATACACAGCTTTTATTTTTTGAAGATTATAACTCAATCGCCTCAATTTTTTCTTTCCGTTTCTCCCCGCCCCCAAATCCTCCCATATACACATTAGCTCCTTTTCAAATTCATGAACTTTTTTTTTTTTTAAATAACTATAGTTACAGCTTGAGGGACAGAGACAGGTAGAAAATAAAAAGGCACAATAATTTCAATTGATAGCCCAACTATGGTTATTTTTCCTGGACTATAGAAAATAATTTCCTGAACCATAGATAGACAGATTAGATACATACATGCATACATACATACATACATACATACATGGTCACTGTGTGCTCTTCGCATTTTTTAGTAAACTTATACTAAGTTTAATTATTAGTTCAATGTACACAAAATTAAATGTACTTAAACGGATGTTTTCTATTCAATAAAGTCTGACCCACCCTTTTCCGAGTTAGACCGAGTTTGTCTAACAAATGCTAATTCACTGCTGTATCTGACTCTCACTTCCAATTGCAAGCAAGTGTAGCCATTTTCTTCCAGTTCATTTTAATGAAATTTAAACAGAAATAGCATTTGCCTCTCCAGAGCAAAGATTATTTTTATATTTCTCATTACAGCACTAGGAAAGAGCTGAATTGCTGTTTTGAGGACAGATGCCCACCTGTGATAGTTTCATTTTTGCAGTAGAGAAATGCTTAACCAAAAAACCTCAGGAAGGAAAGATTTACTTTGTTCATGCTTTGTCAAAGAGTTCATTCCATCATGTCTAGGAAGGCATGTTGGAAGAGCTTGCATCATTTTAGATAGGAAGCTGAGTGAAAACAGGAACAAGAAGGGGTCAGAATACGGTAAAACCTCCTAGAACACACCCCAAATGATTTACTTCCTAAAACAGGCCCCACATTCCTTAGTTTTACTCCTTCTTAGGAGTGCATTAAAATATTTAACCCATCAATAAAATAAGCAATAGGTTAATAAATTAAACCCAAATTTAAAGACCATATTATTAACATGCCACAGCATTCAAGAACTATTTCCTTTCTAAATAAAAGAGAACCCTGTCAGCAAAAAAAAGCCTGATTCTTTTTTTATTACAGTATTCGCTGATAAATAAATTTTCCAAAACTGTCCTCACCCTATTTTAATTAAATTTTATTTTTTTATATTAATTACAGTTTATTCACTTTGTATCCATGCTGTAGTCTCCTCCCTCCTCCTCTCACAATCCTTCCCTCCCTCCTTCATCTCTTCTTATTTCCTGATCCAAGTCCATGGATAGGGGAGGTCCTCCTTCCCTTCCATCTGACCCTAGCTTATCACATCTCATCAGAACTGGCTGCATTGTCCTCCTCTGTGGCCTGGCAAGGCTACTCTCCTATCCAGGGGAGGCAGTCAAAGAGCCAGCCACTGAGTTCAAGTCAGAGACAGTCCCTGTTCCCCTTACTAGGGTACTTGGAGACTGACCTGACACGGGCTACATCTGAGCGGGGGTTCTAAGTTATATACATAAATGGTCCTTGGTTGGAGAAACAGTCTCAGAAAAGACCCCTGTGCCCAGATATTTTGGTTCTGTTGCTCTACTTGGAGCTCCTGTCCTCTCCAGGTCTTACTATCTTCCCCTCCTGCTTCTTTCCTAAGATTCACTGCACTCTTCTCAAAGTTTATTTTTGAGTCTCAGTATCTGCTTTGATACAGTGCTTTGTAGAGTCTTTCAGAAGCCCTCTGTGGTAGGCTCGTGTCCTGTTTCCTGTTTTCTTCTTCATCCAATGTCCATCCCATTTGCCTTTCTGAGTGAGGATTGATCATCTTACCCAGGGTACTCTTTCTAGCACACCTTCTTTAGGTGTACAGATTTTTGTAGATTTATGCTATATTATATGTCTTGTATACACACACACACACACACACACAGATACACACACATATATGATAATTTAATAATAATGTATAATAATTTAATATATATATTAAATTGTGTAAATGGACCACAATTTCTGTATCCATTCCTCCATTGATGGACATCTGGGTTGTTTCCAGGTTCTGGCTATTTCACATAAAGCTGCTACAAACATGGTTGAACAAATGTCCTTGTTGTGTACTTGAGCATCTTTTGGATACATGCCTAGGAGTGGTATAGCTGGATCTTAAGAAAGCACTATTCCTAATTGTCTGAGAAAGCGCCAGATTGATTTCCCAAGTGGTTGTACAAGTTTACATTCCTACCAGCAGTGGAGGAGGGTTCCCCTTTCTCCACATCCTCTCTGGCATGTGTTGTCCCTTGAGTTTTTGATCTTAGCCATTCTGATGCACCTATGTTTCTCTACGATGGCCAGAAATGATTCATGGAAGTTTAGCAATTGCTTTCCAACCTTGCTTAATGTTGAAGATGGTCAATATTAAAATTACCTTATGGTGAATTTGATAAAGTAGTAATATCAAATTGTTTTCTGGTTGCCTTTTTATTAGGGTTGAAATGAGTCTTTAATAACACATCCAGTCAGTGATAGACTACGAATATTATTGGATACATTCTCTTCTAGAAATCACAATTAACAGTGTGAATATGATGTGCTATTTCTTAGAAACTTCTTTATCTGTCTTTGCAGTCATTCGCCTCCTATTGTATCTGTGGTACTTAAATAGCCCTCCCATTACAACCTGCTACCCTCCAGGTTCCTTACATCATAAGATTTCTGCTATCCACAAAGCAGATCATTTCACTGCTCCAAAATGGTTTAAAGAAAACTAAATGGCTAACACTCATTATTTCTATTTTGCCCAGTGGGTCACATTGTAAAGACAAGCACATGAAAATGGTTGTAAATAGAGGAATCAAGTAGATTGACCTAGTCTTCAAACACAATTCCATTTTCTTTCCACATGAAAAAGAACTTTATTCCCTACCAACCAAACTATGCTTGCATATTTTTCTGCAACTTTCAATGCAGCATAATCTTTATTTTATTGAATTCAAATGTCAAACACACCATATGCATAAAACAATAATGGAAACTTTTAAAATGACTATCTATTTAGTTTTTTGTTCTATTTTTCTTTTTTGTTACTGTTACAAAACACTGACCATGACCAACTTGGAGAGTAAAGGGTTGCTTTCTTTACATTCCTATTATCAAGAGAAGTAAGGACAGAAGTTCCAGGCAGGAACTATGGAGGAAAGACAACTTGCTTTCTCCAGAGCTCTTGTTCAGCAACCATTTTTACATAGCCAAGGCTCACTGGCCCAGGGATTATACCACTCACTATGAGCTAGGTCTTTTTGCATTGGTCAGCAGTCAAGAAAATGCTCCACTGAAGTGCTCACAGGCCAAACTAGTCAAGGTAATCCCCCAGTCAAGAATATAATTTTAAACTGTGTCATGTTGACAGCTGAAGTTAATCAAGAGAACTTCTCTTTACTGAAGAAAACCAGAGGATATAAAAATATTGAATGAAAAGAAAACGAGTAAGGAAAATCACTATCATGAAATATTGCTCGTGGATATTGTTCAGTTTAACTTCCTGGGTTTCAGTCTTACTTCCATCCAATATTTTTTCTTTATTCCTCCTACTGAATTTTTGGGGTAGTAATATATATTCTGTACCATTGTATGCTGGAAATATGCAACTTGCTTTTCACTTTTACATAGGGCTACAATTAAAGACCTTGCCTTGAGTCTCAGAAGAGATTTTGGATTTTGACTTTTAAGATATGTTCAGCCTAAAATATTTTAGTAACTTTTGTAGTTTAAGTAAACACATTTGCTTTATGCTGTGGCCACAAGGCTATGAGGGCCAGGAAATAAAATGTGGGGGTTCAGATAACAATATCTTACATATGTTGGAATATTTGGACTCCAGTTGGAAGAATTGTTTGGGAAGGATAAGAAGGTCTGACCATGTTGTAGAAGGGATGTCACTGGGTGTGACCTTTGAGCTTTCAAAAGCCTATACCATTTTCAGTTATCTCTCTATCCCCACCCTCTTTCTGACTCCAACTTGCAAATGATATATAAGCTCTCAGCTGCTTCTACAGAGCCATTCCTGTCTGTCTGCTGTCAGTCATCCTGCCATGATGAACATGGGCTAACCTACTGGAACTGTGAGCCCCAATTTAAATCCCTCTTTTGTGAACTGCTTTGGTCATGTATGGTGTTTATCACAGGAATAAAAAAAACAACTAAAACATGGCTGAACATCTGTGACTCACTTTGTGTGTATCCTTCTTGACTTCAAAGGGCTTGGGCAGTCTCATTTTCAGTTATGTTGTCTGTAGCATACACAGCTTCCTTCTTACACTAGCTCTATTCCATATCTGAAGCTCTCCTTGTCAGTAGCTGGTTCTTGGTATCTTCAGTATACTAAGGTCTCCATTTGAACTGGAGTTTCGTCTTCACAGTTGTCCCCTCATGGCCTCTCTCCATGGGCACTTTGCCCCTCCTTCACAGTGTCAAATGTTCTTAATGATACTTTAATGCCCTCAAAACCAGTACCACATCAACAACTCTTACATTTTCAAATACAGTTGTACACTTCTAATGTAGCATGATACCCTTGTAGCACAAATACATCAGCTTCTGTGTCCTGTTCTTAAGAAAACACATCTCTGTTGTTCCAGTGATACTCAGGTAGGTTTGTCTCAGTGTTGTGAATCACAGATGATACTTCAGCCATAGCCTTATGAGTACGTGACAACCTTTAGCAAAATATCAGATGAGTTTGATTCCTGATAAAAATCCCTGGTTTGTTTAATATAATCTGGGCTTTCACTGTCTTTGCCACTCAACAGCATCCCTATATTCTTAGCCTCCACTAATCTCTGAGCTGTCAATGGCTTTTATAACCCCAACTTAAACCTACTCCACATACATGGCTCCCCAAAAGCAACATGGGAGACTATCTCAGGATCAAATTCACTTCCTCAGTGTCAATTTCTATTCTCGTTTCATTTAATGCTGTGACAAAATACTGTGACAAAAATGTTCATGGACAAGAAAAGGATCATACCCCATTATTAAAGAGAGGTCAAGGCACACACATAAATCGCTACACCCACAGTCAAGAGGAGAAAGAGAATATACTTGTGTTTATTGTTTTGTTTGCTCTGATCTCGTTTTCTCTTATATTGTTTAGGATACTCTTGCCAGGGAGTCATGAAGTTCACAATAACCTAAGTCCTCCTACATCAACAGAAAAAAAAAAATATCCCATATACATTCCCACAGGCCAACTTGCTCAAGATAACCCCTCATCAGGACTCTCTTTACAGCTGATTCTGGTTTTATCAAGTTGACAGCTTAAGATAACCCACACAACAACCATTCTTATTCAAAATTTGGCTGAAATACTAACTCCCTTATAAATTATTACCTAAACTCCACAAACGAGTTCTGTGTTCCCCAAGTTTATTGAAGGAATATTATGTGTAAGAATTTTTAAATGTGTTTCCAGTGTAGAGCAATATTTCATCATGTGTGACGCATTGTAAATAAAGGTATTCATTGTTTCTATTTAAAGTCCTAAAACAAAAGAACTGTATTTTCTAATATATATAATTCACACATGAAGTACTTAATTCTTATGCCTTGCTCTTCTGCTCTTTTATTTTAACCATAAACAAGAGTCATCAATTTCTTTTTTTTTAGGGGTTTCAAGATTTTTTTTTATTAAATTTGTATGTTTTTATATTAGTTACAGTTAATTAACTTTGTATCCCAGCTGTATCCTTCTCCCTCATTCCCTCTCAATCCCACCCTCCCTCCCTCATCTTGTCCCTACCCTTTTCCAAGTCCACTGATAAGGGAGGATCTCCTCCCTTTTCATCTTACCCTAGCTTATCAGGTATCTTCAGGCCTGGCTGCATTGTCTTCCCCTGTGGCCTAGCAGGGATGCTCCTCCCTCGGGGAGTGGGGGTCAAAGAGCCAGCCATTCTGAGCGTAACATTTTGGCTTTTTATGGTAGCTAACCATGCTTGGGGAGACTGTCCTGCTTCAATGGCTGTAAAGACCTGAATGGTCATGGCTGCATTACGCTGTTGTGAGACTCTAATCTTGCATATATACCACAGGCAAACCAAGGTGACCAACACCAGAAGGCCTGCTAATGCTCCCATGCCCGCCCATTCCTTCAAATGATTCATGGCTGCAGCAATCCATGATGATAATCCTGTGGCTAGTCCTGCGTCCACTCTGGTAGAATTTACGCTCAGGATGCGAGGCTAAGCACTGTACTCAGGGTCAGCCGCTTTGGACCCAGAGAAGAGCATGTCTGATTGCATGCGGGTTGATGCCCCAGGTCCCGCCTCTGAGAAAAAGGTATCTGTCGGGTCTGATGCTCTTTGGGTGGATGACACCTAAATGAACATCAGTACAAAGTCCCAATTTATTTCTAATATCAGAGATCAGACCTCTACTCTTGCCTGATGCGTCTAAAACAAAAAGGGGGAACTGTAGAGAGCTGCGTAATGCCGCGCCTGAAAGATGGAGCTGGTTTCCGCCTTCCACCTTCCCGATGGTAAGTGCTCTCTGTCACGAACAACTCCACATTTGGCTAAGGCTGAGGATCTGGCTTGCTTCCATGTATGTGGACCTATCTGCATTGCCCACGTGGCATGCTGAGGTTGGCTACCCAGAGGCTATTTAAAGTGGGCTGGCTTTACCCAGGGTCAGATGATTGTTCAAGGTTCCTGAATAAACTGCATTGAAAAAAAAAAAAAAAAAAAAGAGCCAGCCATTGAGTTCATGTCAGAAATAGTTCCTGTTCCCCTTACTAGGATACTCACTTGGATACTAAATTATCATGGGCTACACCCAAGCAGGGGTTCTAGGTTATACCTATACATGGTCCTTGGTGGGAGATATAGTCTCACAAAACACCCCTGTGCTCAGATATATTTGGTCCTTGTGGGGCTCCTGTTCTTTCCAGGTCATACTAACTCCCCCTTCTTTCATATGATTCCCTGCACTTTGCCCAAGGTTTGGTTATGAGTCTCACTATCTCCTTTGATGCACTGCTAGACTGGGAAAGGATCTTCACCAACCCTGTATCTGACAGAGGGCTGATATCCAGAATATATAAAGAACTAAAGAAGTTAAAAAGCAATAAATCAAGCAATCCAATTAAATGGAGTACAGAGCTAAACAGAGAATTCTCTGTAGAGGAATATCGAATGGCAGAGATGTTCAACGTCCTTAGCCACCAGAGAGATGCAAATTAAAACAACCCTGATATTTCACCTTACACCCATGAGAATAGCCAAGATCAAAATCTCAGTGACAACACATGCTGGAGAGGTTGTGGAGAAAGGGGAACCCTCCTCCACTGCTGGTGGGTAGGTAAACTTGTATGCTTGAGAAATCAATCTGGTACTTTCTCAATTAGGAATAGTTCTTTCTTAAGATCCAGCTATACCACTCCTAGGCATGTATCCAAATGGTGCTCAAGTACACAACAAGGACATTTGCTCAACCATTTTTGAAGCAGCTTTATTCATAATAGCCAGAACCTGGAAACAACCCAGATGTCCATCAATGGAGGAATGGATATAGAAATTGTGGTACGCTTACACAATGGTATACTACTCAGCAATTAAAAACGAGGAAATCATGAAATTTTCAGGTAAATGGTGGGATCTAGACAAGATCGTTCTAAGTGATGTATCCCAGAAGCAGAAAGACACACACGGTATATACTCACTTATAAGTGGGTACTAGACCTATAAGATAGGATAAATATACTGAAATCTGTATACCTAAAGAAGATAAACAAGAAAGAGGACCTGGGGTAAGATAATCAATCCTCACTTAGAAAGACAAAAGGAATGGACATTGGATGTAGGAGAAAACAAGAAACAGGACAGGAGCCTACCACTGAAGGCCTCTGATAGTCTCAACCTAGCAGTCGTCAATTTCTTAATCATTTCAATTTTTAAGTTTTGCACCTAAGCATAGGATCAAAGTTTACAATTATTTTGTGACTGGTTTTGAGGTTTTAAAAATAATCTTCAGATGATTTTAGTTATATTTTCTTTGGGGTTTGCAAATTTGTGAATTTTTGTGGCTGTAACAAAACAATTGACAAGTAGCAACTTAAGGAAGGCTTGTAGCTTGAAGCAATAAAATCTATCATACCTGAAATGCACAGTGCTGCAAGTGTGCAGCCCGGACTCCTCACCTCTTCACATCTTGAAAGAACAGGAAGCAGAAAGAAGACAGAAATTCAGCAAGGCTATAAAACTTCAAACCTGTCCTCCAGTGACCCACACTCCCGTGGGAGATTCCAACACGTAATGGTATCATAGCCCACCAAAACAGTGCTATTAGCTGGGTGTCAACCATTTAAACCAGTGCTCCTCAACCTTTCCAATGCTGTGACTCTTTAATACAGTTCCTCATGTTGTAGTGACCCCCAACCATAAAATTATTTTTTTCATGCCACCTCATAACTGTAATGTTGCTACTCTTACGAATCGTACTTTAAATGTTTTTGAAGATTGAGGACCCAGTGGTTAAGAACTGCTAATTTAAAAACACAAATGCTATCTATGAGGGATATTTCACATTCAAACAACAAGAGGTTATCACTGGAATTTTTTCCATATAACTTTCTAGTTAATAATTATAAATTTATTTCACATAATTTTCATTAGTGATTAAAATTTTGAAGATCTTTTTATGCATTTTAAGGGAAAGATATATTAAAATGAAGAAATTATGCAATAAATATCAAAATAAAACTTGAGGGAAAGAGGTTTTTGTTTGTTTTTCCTTTTAACACATACACACAATACATTCAAACAGATACACTACAATTATTTTCTCAGTGGAAGTTTTTGTCTTGTTCAATGAAAATGATAAACACTGATTTCTTTTTTCCCTTGTATGGTTTTTCTGTGACTGTATTTTCTTTGCTTGGCTTCCAAGCAGAAGTTAGCATTCTGTCATGAGGAGGTGATGCACTGGGGCTATGACAAGGCCTGAGATAGATGGGATCCCTCAGTCTTTTAATTAGACCTTACAGCGATAACAAGAATTTCCAAAGGCTGGGCTAACTTTAATCTGTCATCTGGCTGGACCTTCCAAGTGACACACGTTTTTGATCGCTCACTTCCACCAGCAGCCTATCTGAGAGCTTCAACATTCTCAGTATCATCTATTTTGGCTTGTTCCTTTAGGACTTCTTCTCAACCAGAGTGGTTTCAGAAACTTGGTCAAGTGGTGTATCTTGTGGTGCTCTTGTTGTCTTTGCATTTCTGAATCTCTTGCAGAGTGTAGCACTACACAGCCTTGTCTACATACTCAGCCATCCCAGCTCCAGGCTCTGCCACACTATCACCTCCATCCAGGATACCATTAACCTTTGGAATATTTGCTACAAGTCAGTTGCATAGACTTAAATATCTTTTAAAAGCATTATAGAATTATGGTATTACACACTATAAGACTGTGCTGGCTAGTTTTATGACAACTTGACTCAAGCTAGAGTCATCTAAAAAGAGGACACTTAATTGAGAAAGTACCTCCGTAAGATTTGGATGTAAGGTATTTTCTTGATTATCAATTGGTCCAGAAGGCCCCAGCCCACTGTGGGTGGTTCCTCTGGGTTGTATAAGATGAAAGCTAGTAAGCTGCAACCCTCTATGACCTGTGTATCAGCTTGTTCCTAAGGTTCCAACTCTTCTTGAGTTCCTGACCTGACTTCATTCAGTAATGGACTATGATGTAGAAAGGTAAGCCAAATAGACCCTTTTTTTTGTCAAGTTGGTTTGATTACGATGTTTTATCATAGCAATAGTGATCTTAAGTAGGACAAAAATACATAAAGATGAGAAAAACAGGTAGCGTATGCTATCAATTTAATACTTATCATTGTGATAATCTTCATTCTAGAACTAATCTTTTACAAACCTGAAGTATCTACTTCTCTTTCTTAAAGTTGGAAGGATTTTCCTTTGTATTACAAATTGCTGATGTAGTTTATTTTTAGACATGTGAGACTGTTATGTAATAAACCATTGTCTATGTGAGACTCTCCTCATTAGAACAGTTTTGCATTTGTTTGGATGTTGGATTCAATTCATTTAACTAAGATGTATGTTCTTGATGTTGCTGGACCAAAGAGAACAGAAGATTGGTCTTGATACAGGTTGCCTAGTATATTATAACTACAGTTAAAAATTAGAAAATTGTCATCAGTGAAATATAAAATCCCTCTCACACTCTTTACCGTACATATTTGTCATATCTTGTAATAAGTGAAAATGTCAAATTTTATGTCAATTTGCATAATACTATGGTGGAACTAAAAATACACACAGGTATTTTTTCTCTTTTGTATTTCCTCTTTTGTCGGTCTATTTCCATTTTTCTTCACATTTTCTTATAGTTTCTTCTCATTATGTTGTACTATTTATAAAAGAGGCTACTTGTTCTGCCATATTAGCAATAATGTTTTTAAAGATAGTTGTCATATATTAAATACAATTACTATTATGTGTCACAATTTCTATGCTAAGGAGTCCCCCACTAGTTAAAAGTTCAAAATGAATTAGAGATATGTATTCTTACCTATTGCCCTCCTTTTATAGACAAAGCTTACAATCGATAGAATAACAGTATGCTCCATTCACTTTTATATCCCTTAATTAGAAGGAGACCAGTAGTAATTATTTAGCCTTTACTTCTACATGAAATACAAATACAAGTAGAAAAATACATACATTCTGCTGCCTACCTTTGAATCTAAGCCTCTATGTAATTTTGGAAATACTGCTACTGAAAAGAAATAGAATTTCAGTAAATTACTTAGCTCACTGAGTGGTATATCTGTAAGTCACATAGCCTTCGGTGTCACTGCACGACATTTGTATACTGTGACCCTAAGTAACTGTGCTTTCATTTCCAACTACTAACTCACATAATCAGAAAAACAAATATTACACATTATCTTGGAGGTGCTTTTGAGATGTCTTGTGTGATGTTTTCATTATAAATACATATGATACTTGATTGTGGCTGCTTTGAATTCATTTGTTGGATAACAGTTCCTCCTCTTTGGAAACCGCCTCACTATATCACAGTATCTGGCCTAGAATTCGATGTGCAGGCCAGGGTACCCTCCAACTCTAAGGGATCTACCTCCACAGTATTTCTGAAACAAAACACCAGTGGAAATATTAACTGTTCTATGCCAATAGTTATTTTAATTGTAACCCCGTAGGAAATCAGTGTGGTGGGAATAAGAACTTTTCTTCTGATTCATAAAGGCTATAGAAGTCCAGGGTGTGTCATTTATCCGGAGTTTTTATATAAGCCAATACTTGTTAGTTTCCTTTTGTTGTAAACGGGGACAATGATAGCATCAGCCTCCATCCTGATGTTTTATGTATTAATGGTAATATTTAATGTACTAATAGAGCAAGCTAGAGATTAAATGTATAATAAACATTTTAGTCATATGAAATAAGTTCAAAAATTAGTAATAAATCCAGAAAAACAACTGAATAGAATAATATCTGGATGCCAGACTACAGAGCTGTTTGAGTTTTATTATAGCATCTCTTTAAGGCCCTATAAGGTCTTTTGCACTTGGGTGGATATATATGTGTATCAAATATATGTGTATGCATGTATATATATATATATATATATATATATATATATATATATATATTAGGCCACTGTGACAAATGCACACTTGACCTGGTTGTCAGAGGACTTCAGTTTCCTTCAGTCTGGAGAATGTTTGTTCTCCCACATTAACTCTTTTTCAGTTAAATCAAAACTGAAAACATAATTATACTACTTTATTTTGCAGATTGCTAGAAGTGATGACTTCATTTATTATTGAACAGCAGCTGGTAACATCACAAAGCATGCAAATCAGCTGGGCCACTGTTATTACTTTTCTTCTTCCAACTGGGCTGCAGGCTTCTTGTTGATTAGAAAAAGAGAGCTGATCATTAGGAGACAGAATCAGCATAGTGGTTATCAGTCTCGAGTGGATTATGTTATGAAGGGATTCTAAGCTGTAAGAGGAAGAATTCAGAGCTTATTTATTGTAGAAATTTGAGTTTGGTCTGTAACTTGACATGATGCTTTTTAACCTGATATATTGTTTTAATATTGCTTGGCCTGACATTTGTCATAGCAGATCGGTATATCATTGTAAAGATAAAATTTAATTATATTTCATATCTCTAAAAAATCCAACAGAGACTGTATTCTTGTCAGTGCCTCTGTGAACATGAAGATTAGCCTTTGAATTATAAGTGAAATTCTATTTAGGTAGTGGTCGAAAACAAGAACGGAATTCTCGTGTGGAATTATAAATAAAATGTTTACTTATCCTTATTTGATATCATTCTTATTTTGGTGGGTAATCATTACTCTAGAAAAATATATCAGCAAATATTTGTGGAGAGAAATTTATTTTAAATGAGAAATTGGTGTGAGAGGAGTCCTTTATTTTACCATCAAAGACATGCCTTGCAAATCTAAACCTTGTAACTTAGTATCACTTGATGAATTCCTGACTAGGGTTAAGAGTATATGATGACAAGGAAAATGGTACACTTATAGCATCCAGTTCTATAAAGGTACTCAATAGAGTTTGGGAGTCATCATGACAGAATATGTTAGCAACAATATTTTATTAGAGGGAAATCAAGACTTGGAGGAATTAAAACAGGGTCTGTGGCCAAGTATTAATACTATAAGCATATGAATAATAGCATCCTCCAAAAAGGACCCCCAGGAGCTTGCCCTTCAACCAGTTTACAATCATGCAACAATGTTTACTCAATGCTAACTACAATTTCTCCTGTGAGAATTTAAGATGTCTTGAAAAAAACGTAATTTAAAATCATATCATAACTCATAGACTAACTGTACAACATAAACAATTATTTGTTATAAAGATTATTTTTATTTTTGTGAAGGTGTGTGTGTTTCTTGTCATGAAACACAATAGGGTGTTGAATTCTCTAGATTTGAAGTTACAGGCAGTTGTGAATCCCTTAACATGGGTGCTGAGAACTGAACTCAGGTCCTCTGGGAGAAGAAGTGTTCTAAACCAGTAAGCCATCTCTCTAGCCCCATAGAAATAATTGTTAAATATACAGTATTATGTCTAGAAAAATAAATCACACTATAGTAAATGTGTAAAGAGTGGCCTCACATGCAGTGAACAAAAAATAGTTACATTTTCTAAAATTGTTTTCTCTGATTTCTTATTAAGCTTTTTTCAAATAATTTATAAATATGTTAGTACTCCCTCTGATGTATTAAAGTTATATAAGTACATAAAAGAAAGTGGTTATTATGTAAATCTACAGATGAAGCACATAATTATTCATGCTCGTGGGTTCAGTGTTTAATTACAAATTATATGGTACTGGAAACATCTGTAACATATAATAAAATTGCCTTTGATATGGTACAATATTAATATTAATTATTTTATATTTTAGGACATTTGTGGCATAATATTTAGTACATTGTCTTAAGTAGAGGCTGACTTAGATTATACAAGTGTTTTTATAATTTCAATAGTCAAGAAAATCATTTGCAAGCCTCCTTCCTCAAACTGTTTAAATATTATGTAAGGCAAATTTATTATTTGGTACATTCTTTGGAGAAAGCATGTATGTACATATACATATATATATATATATACACATTATGTTTATACTAATCATATGTTCTCAGTTTAGAAAATGTAGCAATGAAAATAAAAAAAAAAAACATGTATTTTTCCATAGTCTCTCACACTGAACTAAGCCATTAATGACCCAGCTATCCAAACAAAACAGTGGTATGAAATTACATAAATTTATATGAATATAAATTATATTCTTAATCCTATCACATTCTACCTGTATACAAAAAGAAAATGATTATAAATGTAATGATAATGTTCACTGAGTGTATACCATTAGCATCACACAATATTTGCTGAAAGTATCAGGCACATTATATCATTTATTCTTTACAATAGATATTTAAGTTATTCATGATTAAGGAAATGTCACACATAAATATTAAGCAACGCATTTGCTAGAAATGCAATTGATACTGTATTAAAATTTATCTTTTTCTAAAATTAACACTTGAGTTCTTTTCTCATTTATTTATTTTATTCACCTTACATCTTTCTCTCCTCCCCTCCCAATCCGTCTCTTCCTCTCCTCTCCCTGCTCCCCTTTTCCTCTTTCTCATTCACCCCAGCTCATTAAGTTGCATCAGAACTGAGCATGTCCTCTTCCTCTGTGGCTTGTCAAGGCAGTACCGCCAGGGGGAAGTGATCTAAAAGCTGGCAAGTGAGTCTCCCATGTAGTGCCCACTTTCCTTTTTGAGAACTCACTTGAATCCTAAGCTGCTCATCTGCTATAACTTTGTAGGGGGCGGAGGTCCAGTTCAAGAACACGTAATTTCTTTAGCTATATATTTCATTACCTCACAATGTAACAGTAATTACTGTGTGTGTGTGTCTTTGTGTGTGTGTGTGATGTTTGTATATGTATGTAGTGAGTGTAGGTTCATGTATATGTGTGTGCACACGTGTGTACAGACCAGAGGTAATCATTTTGACTTATTTCTCAGGAGCTGACCACCTTTCTGATTTTTTATTCTCTAGGAAAACATTACATTTACTTACTGTGTATATACGCTGGGTTGTGAGCACATGTGCCACAAAATACATATGGAGTCAGAAGAGTTAGAAGAGTTTTATTTTCTCTTCCACTGTGTATGAGGGAATCTAACAGAGGTAAACAGGGTAAGTGGTAAATGCCTTTATTGACTGAGTCATCACATGATCAAGGCTTACCCTGTTTTTTGAGATAGTGTCTTTTCCTACGACTTGAATTTGGCAATTAGTTTAGGCAGTGACTTAGTTACTATTCTATTGTTGTGAGGAGACATCAGGACCAAAGAACCTTTTAATTGGTTTGTTTCATGTTTTAGAAGGTTAGTACACGACCACCACGTCAGGAAGCAAATAGGTTTCGCACCAGCACAGGAGAGAGCCTTACATCCTGATCTTCAGTGAGCAGAAAGAGAGAGAGAGAGAGAGAGAGAGAGAGAGAGAGAGAGAGAGAGAGCCATGAATTTTTGAAACCTCAAAGCCCATCCTCAATGACCTGGTCCAACAAAGCCACAGCTACTCCAACAATAACACACCTTCTAATCTTTCCCAAACAGTTCCACTAACTGGGACCAAACATTTAACATATAAGCCAATGGGAGGAACCATCTGTTTTTTCGAACCAACACAACCAGAAAGCAAGAAGGATCTACCTGTCTCTGCTTTCCCAGCTCTGGAATTGCAAGCATTTACTGCCATGTCCATGTCCATGTGGATACTGGAGATCAGACCTAGGGCTTTGTGGGTTCTGTGGCAAGCACTTTAGCAGATTAACTAGTTTCCCTACCCAGTAATTATTTTTTACATAGCAAAATTATTTTCCACATATATATATTTTTTCCATATATATATATATGGAAAATAATTTTGCTACCTTGGCATGATGTGCTTCATAGAGTGATTGCTGATTACACATAAAATATTTTTAATTTAATTGTTTTGTATTCCTTTTTAATTTTTTTTTAAATATAAAATCCAATTGATTATAATAAACTCACAGAAAAGTACTATTTCTCAATATTTTTCTTAGATTAGTTTAGCTAAAGAATATACATTTTATTTCATTTTGCTATTGTCAAATAACAAAATATATAATTGTAGTTTAAGAAGCTATGTCTAATACATTTAAATCAAATTATGCATGGTCTTTCTCTGAAGTTAACTTTATCGTCTGATCAAATCTTCTAACAATGACTTCTATCAGACAACATATGCTATTCAGTAAGCACTTTTACCAAATTAATGACAATAGTTAATTCAGGTGATTTATATTTCAAAACAAGCATCCTGTTTCAAATGAACATACAAAGCATTTGGGGATGGATTTGTTCAATAAGAAGTTTGGGCTACCAAAATGGCTCAGTGGGTTTGATTCCTGGGACCCACATGGAAGAAGGAGAGAACCAACTCCTAAAAGTCATCTACACACATGCTTCATAGTATTAGTGTACACACACACACACACACACACACACTAAGCAAACAACAAACAAATAAATTATAATAAGAAGAACTGTTTGTATCATGTCACTCTTAAAAATTCATAGTCATCTCATAAACCCTAAAATATAAAGCATTATAAATGAAAAATATTATAATTTTCTTAGTATTCTAGAAAATATAAAAACCATTAAAACAAGATTATAGCAGTGGCACTTTGTGTTAATCACATTTCCAGCACATGGGCATGGAAAGTACATTTCTCAAACAATAGACTATTTCAGTGTACATAATGAATAAAACACCATTAATAAGACAAAGAATCTCCAACAATTTTTTTCTTGTTTCATTGGTGAAATAATTTACATTACTTTGACTCACATAGCACATGTCCATAAGGAAAAGGACATTTAATTTTTCTGCTTTAAAAAATTTATCCTTAATTGATACACTTCTACAAATTTTATGTAAGGTGTGATACGATTTGTTGACTATTACTAAGCTTGAAAGAGAAGAAACAAAGAACAATATATGAGACCCAAGATTGATCAGGTTCTGTGCCAGAATCCCTAAAATCATTTTCTCATTTATAATGGATACTACTTTCCCCATCTGGCACATAGGAAAATTGGTGCCAAAGGACAGCCAGTGCAGTATAGTACACATGCCGCTTCCTCAAAATAGAGAGGGTGGCCTCCTGTCTCTCAAAAATGTGTATAATTGGGGGCAGAGCCAAGATGGCGACTAGCACACACGGTTTCTGAGACGTGGAAGAGCTAAACGTCTGAGTTGGTGAGTGGAAGGACCTCTAACCCAGGAAAACAACGGTGAGGTTTTCTAAACAACAGGGAACATACAGGAGGCTAAAATTTTGGTCTCCGGTCACCAGGGGACTTGTTTGGGGAAGGTGAGAAACAATCCTTTGATCTTCCAGCACTCCCCTTCCCCAGACCTCCCTCCTCCTCGGCACAGTTGACTCATCTTTCTCAGCACAGACCTAACTGCCTGGGGTCTGCAGCCACTGAGGCAGAGCTCCAAGCCCTTTAGCTGCAAATGCCAGCAGTACCCGTCTCGGAGTCCCAGATTCGCACAGTGAATCTGCACCATCCTCCCAGGGCCCGAGTATGCTAGATGCCATACTAGCTCCACAGGATCGCCATCACTGACGGTACAGCCCACCCAATCCCACAGTGGCAGAGAATACGCTATATACTCACCAAAACCAGGCAGAAACGTCATACAACCTAGACACACCAGGCACTGGGCCTCTCAAGCTTGGAGAGCACAGTGAAGAGACTCCCAGGACTTCCCAGAAAGCATCGGGACTAGCGACCCAGTCTCCAGTTACAGTGGGACTTGGCGGCGGAGCAGCACTGAGCTGGCGAGGCACATCAGCCCTCCAGTTTAAGACTAACCAGGGCTAAACCGGAGAACAGAGAGCCTGGTTACTCTGATCTCTACTGACGTGACCACACTGAAATCTCCAGCTGAAGCAAGACCTCATAACCTGGCAGTGACAGCAGCATGGAGCTGGCAGAGCACATCAAAGAAGCAGGGCCAAACCAGAGAGCAGAGATCCCGCATACCATGATCTCTGCCAAGAGACCTGCCTGTAAGTGAGTGCACCCCTGATTATCTGCAGATCCCCAGATCCTGGGTCCTTCAAAAATAGAAGCCAGGCATCGAACCCCCTCCCACCCATATACCCACTTTGGGAAACAGAGGGGCACTAGGGACATTGAAGTTCCTGCTCTGTGGGCCTAATTGAAGAGTTAAGGCAGTTAATGCCAGAAATTGCACTGCGATCATCACTAGCGCCGGCGACATATACAGTGCAGAACCCCCCCCCACACTCGAGAGTTCTATATTATCCATCACTCTGTCCCTTTAGACACACGTCCACGCACAGTTACACACATACACACACACACACACACACACACACACACACTCGCTTGCGCATGCACACCTGCATTTGCTCCTTTTGTGCCTGTGTACTTTTCTCCCATAGGTACAGCTAGTCCTCAGCACACCCTGAGGACACGGGACTGCTCTCAGCTTCCTGAAGAACTCTCCAGACACCAGAGAGAGACAGTACCAGTCTGATCTGCAGAATCCAAAAACAAACAGGGAAGGTTTCAGATAAGCCAATGGCCAGGGGTAGGCGAAAGAACACTTCCAACATAAATCAGGACATCATGACTCCACCAGCAAACCCCAAAATTGTTGGATACTCCAATTCAACAGAAGCACAGGAAAATGACTTTAAAGCCATGCTTGCCCAATTATTTGAGGCTCATAAGGAGGAAATGAACAAATCTTTCAAAGGGTTGGCCAGTCAATTGGAGGTAAAGAAAGAAGAATTAGACAAAATCCTTAAAGAAACACAGGCAAACATAGCCAAACAAATAGAGGCACAAGTAGAGATAAAATTAGTGGCATATAAAAAGGAAATGAACAAAGAAATAGAGACCATCATAGAGAGACAGGAATTCAAATTCAAAGAGATGAAAGAAGTGGTGCAAGGCATGAAAACAGAATTAGAATCGATAAAGAAAACAGAAACTGAGAAAACCCTTGAGCTGGAGAACTTGGAGAAAAGATCAGGAACCACAAAAAGTAAGCATCACCGACAGAATACAAGAGATGGAAGAGAGAATCTCTTTAGCTGAAGACACACTTGCAGAAATTGATACTTCTCTCAAGATCAGAAAGGAGACGAGAACCTCCCCTATCAGTGGACTTGGGGAGGGGCATGCATGCAGAAAGGGGAAGGAGGGTGGAATCAGGAGGGGAGAAGGGAGGGGTTTATGGGGGATACAAAAGGAATAAAGTGTAACTAATAAAAAATTTTAAAAAAGATTAGAAAGGAAAAAAAAAGTAAAATCAGAAAAGTTCCAATCACAAAATATCCAAGAAATCAAGGATGCTATGAAAAGACAAAAATCTAAGAATAATAGGAATTGATGAAAAAGAAGACTCCAGGCTCCAAGGTCCAGAAAATATTTTCAAGAAAATCATAGAAGAAAATTTTCCCAACTTAAAGAAAGAGATGTCCATAAATATACAAGAGGCCTACAGAACACCAAATAGACTAGACCAGAAAAGAAACACATCACGTCACATCATAGTCAAAACACTAAATCTACAGTACAAAGAAAAGATATTAAAAGCAGCAAGGGAAAAAGGCCAAGTAACATATGAAGGTAGACCTATCAGAATCACACCGGACTTCTCATCAGAAACTATGAAAGCCAGAAGGGCCTGGGCAAGTATCATGGAGACTCTAAGAGATCACAAATGTCAACCCAGACTACTATACCCTGCAAAGCTTTCAATCAACATAGATGGAGAAAACAAAATATTCCATGACAAAACTAAATTTATGCAATATCTACACAGCAAACCAACCCTACAGAAGATACTAGAAGGAAAACTCCAATCCAACGAAAGAACTTCACCCAAGAAAACAGGGTATACAGATAATATCCCAACAAAAATGAAAAGAAAACAAGCAATGAAACAGGGTAAGATCACCAACTCTATTACAAAAGGAATGAACATGCATTGGTCACTATTATCTATCAATATCAATGGACTCAACTCACCAATAAAAAGATACAGGCTAACAGAATGGTTGCAGAAACAGGATCCAACATTCTGTTGCATCCAAGAAACACACCTATGCAACAAAGATAAACACTACCTCAGAGTAAAGGGCTGGAAAAATGTTTTTCAAGCAAATGGGTCCAGAAAACAAGCTGGAGTAGCCATCCTAATATCTAATAAAATAGACTTTCATCCAAATTTAATCAAAAAAGATAAGAAAGGCCACTATATTCTCATCAAAGGAAAAATCAACCAAGAGGCCACCACAATCTTTAATATCTATGCCCTAAATACAAGAGCACCTACATTCATAAATGAAACATTATTAAAGCTTAAGTCATACATTGATCCTAATACCTTAATAGTGGGAGACTTCAACACCCCACTCTCATCAAGGGACAGATCTACTAGACAGACACCAAATAGGGAAATAAAAGCACTCACAGAATCCCTAAATCAAATGGACCTAATAGCCGTCTACAGATTTTTTTACCCAAACTCCAAAGAGTACACCTTCTTTTCAGCACCCCATGGAACCTTCTCCAAAATAGACCATATAGTGGGTCACAAAGCAAGCCTCAACAGATACAAAAGGATTGAAATAATCCCTTGTATACTATCTGACCACCATGGACTAAAGCTGGACATCAACAACAACAGAAACAACAAAAAGCTGACATGCACATGGGAATTGAACAACTTACTACTCAATGACAGCTGGGTTAAGGAAGAAATAAAGAAAGAAATGAAAGACTTCCTAGAATTCAATGAAAATGAAGGCACAACATACCCAAATTTATGGGACACATTGAAAGCAGTGCTCAGAGGAAAATTTATAGCACTAAGTGCCTGCAAGAAGAAATTCGTAGCATCACATACAAACAACTTAATGGCCCAACTGAAAATCCTAGAAAAAAAAGAAGAAGCAGATACACCCAAGAGGAGTAGACGGCTCAAAATAATCAAACTCAGGGCTGAAATCAATCAATTAGAAACAAACAAAACTATTCAAAGAATCAATGAAACAAAAAGCTGGTTCTTTGAGAAAAATCAACAAGATAGACAAACCCTTAGCCAAACTAACTAAAAATCAGAGAGAAACTATCCAAATCAGCAAAATCAGAAGTGAAAATGGGGACATAACTACAGACACTGAGGAAATCCAAACAATTATTAGGTCATACTACAAAAGCCTGTATGCCACAAAATTTGAAAATCTAAATGAAATGGATAATTTTCTTGAAAGATTCCATCTACCAAAACTAAGTCAAGATCAGGTAGAAAGACTGAATAGCCTTATATCTCCCAAGGAAATCGAAGCAGTCATTAACAGTCTCCCCTCCAGAAAAAGCTCTGGGCCAGATGGCTTCAGCGCAGAATTCTATAAGACCTTCAAACAAGTGCTAACACCAATTCTCCTCAAACTATTCCACAAAATAGAAACAGAAGGAACACTACCAAACTCATTCTATGAAGCCACAGTCACCTTGATACCTAAAACCACACAAAGATCCAACAAAAAAAGAGAACTTCAGACCTATCTCTCTTATGAACAATGACGCAAAAATACTCAATAAAATACTTGCAAACCGAATCCAAGAACACATCAAAGATATCATCCACCATGACCAAGTAGGCTTTATCCCAGGCATGCAAGCGGGGTTCAACATACAGAAATCCACCAGTGTAATCCACCACATAAACAAACTGAAGGAGAAAAACTACATGATCATCTCCATACATGCCGAAAAAGCATTTGACAAAGTCCAACACCCATTCATGTTTAAAGTCTTGGAGAGATCAGGGATACAAAGCACATACCTAAAGATTGTAAAGGCAATATACAGCAAGCCTATAGTCAACGTCAAACTCAATGGAGAGAAACTTAAATCAATCCCACTGAAATCAGGGACAAGACAAGGCTGCCCACTCTCTCCATACCTCTTCAACATCATACTTGAAGTCCTAGCCAGAGCAATAAGAGAACTAAAGGAGATCAAGGGGATACAAATCGAAAAGGAAGAGGTCAAAGTGTCACTATTTGCAGATGATATGATAGTATATATGAGCGACCCCAAAAATTCAACCAGAGAACTCCTTCAGCTGATAAACACCTTCAGCAAAGTGGCAGGATACAAAATCAACTCAAAAAAATCATAAGCCCTCCTGTATACCAAAGACAAAAAGGCTGAGAGAGAAATTAGGGAAACAACATCCTTCACAATAGCTACTAAAACATAAAGTACCTTGATGTGACTCTAACCAAGCAAGTGAAAAACCTGTTTGAGAAAAACATGAAGTCTCTGAAGAAAGAAATTGAAGAAGATATCACAAATTGGAAAGATCTCCCGTGTTCATGGATTGGTAGGATTAACATTGTGAAAATGGCCATACTGCCAAAAGCAATCTACAGATTCAATGCAATTCCCATCAAAATACCAAATCAATTCTTTACAGACCTTGAAAAAAAGATTCTCAGGTTCATATGGAGAAACAAAAAACACAGAATCTCCAAAACAATCCTGTACAACAACAGATCATCTGGAGGTATCTCCATTCCTGATCTCAAGCTGTACTACAGGGCAACAGTAATAAAAACTGCATGTTATTGGCATAGAAACAGAAAGGAGGATCAATGGAACCACATAGAAGACCCAGAAATAAACCCACACACCTATGAATACTCAATATTTGATAAAGAAGCCAAATCCATTCAATGGAAAAAAAGACAGCATTTTCAACAAATGGTGCTGGACCAAACGGATGTCTACATGAAGAAAAATGAAAATAGATCCATATTTATCACCCAGCACAAAACTAAAGTCGAAGTGGATCAAAGACCTCAATATAAAACCAGATACTCTAAATCAGTTGGAAAAAAAAGTGGGGAACAGCCTAGAACTCATTGGCACAGGAGACAACTTCCTGAACAGAACACCAACAGCACAGGCTCTAAGAGCAACAATCAATAAATGGGACCTCATGAAACTGAAAAGCTTCTGTAAAGCAAAAGACACCTTCATCAAAACAAAACGACTGCCTACAGATTGGGAAAGAATCTTCACCAACCCTTTATCTGAGAACAGGCTAATATCCAGTATATATAAAGAACTAAAGAAGCAGAAAAGCAACAAACCAAGTAATCCAATTAACAAATGGGGAATGGAGCTAAACAGAGAATTCTCAAAAGAGGAACATCGAATGGCAGAGAAACACTTAAAGAAATGCTCAATCTCATTAGCCATCAGGGAAATGCAAATCAAAACGACCCTGAGATTTCACCTTACACCCATCAGAATGGCCAAGAGGAAAAACTCAAGTGACAACACATGCTGGAGAGGTTGTGGTGAAAGGGGAACCCTCCTCCATTGCTGGTGGGTAGGTAAACTGGTACAACCACTTTGGAATTCAATCTGGTGCATTTTCAGACAATTAGGTGTAGTGCTACCTCAAGATCCAGCTATACCACTCCTAGGTATATATCCAAAATTTGCTCAAGTACACAACAAGGACATTTGTTCAACCATGTTTGTAGCAGCTTTATTTGTAATAGCCAGAACCTGGAAACAACCCAGATGTCCATCAATGGAGGAATGAATACAGGAATTGTGGTATTTTTACACAATGGAATACTACTCAGCAATCAAAAAGGAGGAAATCATGAAATTTGCAGGCAAATGGTGGGATCTAGAAAAGATCATTCTGAGTGAAGTATCCCAGAAGGCGAAAGACAAACATGGTATATACTCGCTTATATAGACCTAAAAGTTATGATAAACATAATGAAATCTACACACCTAAAGAAGATAATTAAGAAAGCAGACATGGGTAAAGATGATCAATTCTCATTGAGAAAGACAAATGGGATGAGCATTGAACGTATGACAGGAGTCTACCACAAAAGGCATCTGAAAGACTCTACCTAGCAGTGTTTCAAAGCAGACACTAAGACACATAGCCAAACCCTAGGCAGAGTGCAGGGAATCATATGAAAGAAGGGGAGTTAGTATGATATGGAAAGGATAGGAGCTCTACAAGGAGCAAATATATCCGGGCACAGGGTCTTTTCTGAGACTGCACTCAACCAAGGACCATCTATGGATATAACCTACAACTTCTGCTCTAGATGTGGCCTGTGGTACCTCAGTAACCAAGTAGTTTTCCAAAGTAAGGGGAACAAGGACTATTTCTAACAGGATCTCAAGGGCAGGCTCTTTAACCTCCCCCCCCAGGGGAGGAGCAGTCCTGTTAGGCCAGAGGAGGACTTTGCAGCCAGCCCTGAAGATACCTAATAAAACAGGGTCAAATGAAAGGGGAAGAGGTCCTCCCCTATCAGTGGACTTGGAAAGGGGCAGGGAGGAGACCAGGGAGAGAGTGTGGGGTTGGGGAGGGAATGAGGGAGCAGGATACAGTTGGGACACAGAGTTAACAAAATGTAACTAATAAGAAAAACAAAATTTAAAAAAATGTGTATAATTATAAATTTGGAATTTGTTTTAAGGTTCTGAGCAACTCCTAATATTTTTTTTGGCTGATATTTTTGTTAATGTTTAAACATGGTTGACCAGAACCTTCTGATTTCCCTCATTTTTATTGTTGCTTGATATTATTATCCATACATTTAAATAATGAATTGTACTTGTTTTATTCCCTGTCCAACTCTCCCAACTTGCTCCTTCTCCCACTAAAACCTTCTTTCCAACAAGGCCTCTCCTACTTTCCCACCTTCTTTTTGTATATATCTTGCTGAGTTTAAATGGCATTTCTTTTCCACATGTGGTTGGGAGTTTATTTACTGGTGCATGGGCTATTTTTCAGTGGGCTCACCTATAAGGGAAACAACAGCCTCTTTTTCTAAAATCATTACCTTCTCCATAGGACCCTAGGGAGGAGTGTGGCCTCATAGTGCCCTTAACTACCCACAATACAATCTTGGTACTAATTTTTCTTCTCTTCATGTTTAAGGTTTATAGCCAATCATGTAAGTAGTAACATAATTATTTATCTTTCACCTTTGCTGTATTTAGTTTCAAAAACTATCAGGGAGCCTTTGACAATGTTTTATGTATTAATTAAAATATTTTTAAATGCTTATCGATTTAACATTTTGTTTCCAGTGACAAAAATTCTACCCCCAAATATTCCCATGAGGATGCCTAGCTCCCCAAGGGTCTCAGACATTTTACTTTGTTTCTCTCACTGTGCTACATTTACATTTCAGTGTCTTGCACACTCCACAGAAACAAAGAAAAAAAAGACTACATATTGTGATTAAATGATTTAAATTTAACAGATTACATGATCATAGAAGAGAAACTCTTTTGTAAAATGAGGATTAAACAGTAACCCATCAAGTTTTGTAAAACTTCCATTTTATTCCCCTTTCTCTTATTTTCTGCAGTTTCTTTCAAATGAAACAATCTTCTAACTATTAATATAATTCAATTTAATATTGGTAACTAATAACCAGTCTACACTGTTGATGATTTACCATCTTTAAAGATGCTTTTTATGTTATTTTGAATAAATGGAGACAGTTTATTAGTTACCATAGCAACTTGAAATTCTATTTAAAAATGTGACATTCCATTTTCTCAGAAGATATTTTAATTAAAACATACTTGTGTTTACTGAAATAAATGTCTAATCTCACCATTATAAAAGGAAGGCATATGATATGGCCTTATCTAATAGTATAAGGAGTACATATCACTGAAAGTGATGAACTTAATTGAAAACATCTTTTTTTTCTTGAGGGTAAATGTTTTACTAATTGGGCTAACTTTAACTTTGTTCTGCCATAGTTACCAATAATTCATTCTTATACATTTTTTCACTAAATATACTGATCACATTTCCATAAACCTTATCATAAACTATTTCTTCTATTTCACGCCAAGTCTTAGAAATACACCCCACAAGTATCTTTCATTTAGTACACACAATTCAGCTCATATTCTTCAAGAATGTTTGCCCATTTTTATCCGGGGAAGTACTCTGTGCTCCTGGTGGTTTCTATATGAGCAGCTAATAGGTGGATTTCTGTTTCCTATGCACTGGTTGATAATTCTTAATGGCAGGCTGAAATTATTTCCATTATCTAGCTTTAGCACACACAAGACATCTTCCATAGCAGAGGTAATGTTACAAATTTAATATATGTAAGAACAGATGGAAAGCAACCAAATAATAAGTAGCAGTAATTTAGACAGTGATGAACATAGAAGTGCTCATGAAGGACTTTTTAAAAATCCCAAAAGTCCTGATGAGACCTGATAGGCTAGAGTCAGAGAGTATGGGGGATGGGGGGAGAGGACCTCCCCTATCAGTGAACTAAAGGAGGGACATAGGAGGAGGAGAGGTGGAAGGAGAGGTGGGAGCACATGAGGGAGAGGGCTACAGCTAGGGTACAAAGTAAATAAGTTGCAGTAAATAATAATAATTATAAAAATACATTAAAATATCTCTTCTACCTGTGTTATCAATATCTCTAAGTTATTACCTTCAGGTTCATTTGTTTTATAATTTTTCCTGAGGCTATTATTAAAATGTTCTCTATGTAGTCTAGAATATAACGTTAAGTAGAAAAATTGGAGAAGTAACAATTCATAACGTATGTACCGAATGGAAATTGTGTGTGTATCTATCTGTGAATTAGGTATCTTAAAAGAGTTCCTCAAAATATTAAAATAAGGATTTTAATTTAGTCATGTTGTCTTTATTCCATTTCTAAATACTATTTGATCTATCATATTTATTAATATCATATTAAATATACTTCATGAATAAAATCAAAACTAAATGCCAAGAACCTTTTGTTGAAGACACAACCCATGTGGTTAAAGGACACAAAGAAAAGAGATGCAATGCGAACTGGAGAACCTATCACCCTGATCAGTACCCATTGTGCCAGAAGATACTATGTAAGCTGCAAAGGCAGAAACTCGTTAGTAGTTTCACCAACCTGTAGATTCTGCTTGCTGAAACATCAACCTGCTATGCAAGAATTGCCTACCTTTGCAATGGTGGTACAAGTAAACTGAGAGTAATAAACTTTTCTGTGATTAGATGGAGGCCAGCTGCACAGGAGAGAATGTACATCTGGTACTATAAATGTGTTCAAATGCTTGTAGTTGAGAAAGTTATAGACCAAGAGGGGAATTTTTAGACCATTGTGTTCCTAAATAGACATGATAAACTTCCCTCTAAAAGTTCGTGTTCATATATGTAGATGACTGCCATTATAGGTCTAGAGCAGAGACACACCTTCTTGTAGAAGGTGACAATGTAGGGAAGATGATCAATTCATAACTGGTCAGAGTTCTTAGGTCTGAGAATTACTGATTGCCGAACACTCATTTCACATGGCCATCAATATTATTGTACACATTTTTTTTCATAAAGTCCTAGAAAATATCACAGAAAATATAGAAAGATCTTTATATATGGCTGAGCTCTATACTTTAGTGGCACAACCATAAGAAGACTAGATGGGAAGAAAGAATGTTTCGAGAAATATGGGGACAATTGAGGGCAGTGGAGGATAAACACAGTGATAATAAATTATATATATGTATATATATATATATATATATGAACATACATGGATATCTGAAACTGTCAAAATAAAAAGAACAAAAGTACCTACCTAAAAATCAAAGTCAAACAAAATAATCAAGAACAAATGATTATATAGAAAATATGAAGAAATTGTGAACAATAGAATTGCTGCCTAGAAAATGCATTTTTGAGAATGTTTTTCTATAATACAATAATCAAAACTTAACATCTCAAAATATCACATGAAACATTTAAAGAAAAAGAACCAGTTGGGTAGGTTAAAAGTAAATTAGAAAAAAATGAAAAAATGTATAAATAAATAGAAATACTTATCCACATATAGCTAGATAAAGTGAAATTATATAGCTAGATATATCACATAAATAAATTGAAAGAGATAATTAAATAAAAATAGGAGTTAAGGAGGAAAAATAAAATGTGTAGTGATGATAAAAACTGGATTTAAAAATAAAGATGGTAATAAAACGTTTTACATTTTATTTATTTATTTATTACAGTTTATTCACTTTTGATCCAAGCTGTAGCCCCCTCTCTCATCCCTTCCCAATCCCACCCTCCTTCCCGAATCTCCTCCCATAACCCTCTCCAAGTTCACTGATAGGGGAGGGTCCTCCTCCCCTTCCATCTGACCCTAGCCTATCAAGTCTTATCAGGACTGGCTACATTGTCTCCCTCTGTGGCTTGGTAAGTCTGCTTCCTCTCAGGGGGAGGTGATCAAAAAGCCAGCCACTGAGTTCATGTCAGAGACAGCCCCTGTTCCCATTACTAGGAAGCCCAATTTCACACTGAGCTGCCATGGGCTACATCTATGCAGGACTTCTAGGTTATCTCTATGCATGGTCCTTGTTGGAATATAAGTCTCAGAAAAGACCTCTGTGCTCAGACTTTTTGTCTCTGTTGCTCTCCTTGTAGAGCTCCTGTCCCCTCCAGGTCTTTCTCTCTCCCCCTTCTTTCCTAAGATTCTCTGCACTTTACCCAAAGTTTGGTTATGAGTCTCAGCATCTGTTTTGATACCCTGCTAAGCAGACTCTTTTAGAGTCCCTCTGTAGTAGGCTCCTGTCCTTTAAATATCATTCAAAAGCATACCCAACAAATACTTCTGAATAGATAACATTTGAAAAGACACATTAAGTGTAAAATAGCTGACCTAACCAGAATCAAAATGTGTGTCTATAGCAAATGTTTCTTTAAAAAAAATTCTTCTTAATTACCATTTTAATTGTATAGAAGCTAACTTAATCCATTCCTCCGTTGAGGGACATCTAGGTTCTTTCCAGGTTTTGGCTATTACAAATAAAGCTGCTACGAACATGGTTGAAAAAATGTCCTTGAGCTTCTTTTGGATATATGCCTAGGAGTGGTATAGCTGGATCTTGAGGAAGAACTATTCCTAATTGTCTGAGAAAGCACAAGAATGATTTCCAAAGTGGTTTTACAAGTTTACATTACCATCAGCAATGGTGGAAAGTTCCTTTTCCCCCTCTATATTATCTTTTTTACAGTCAAATCATGTCATCATATTTCCTATGTACATAGCTAGTATTTCTGCAGAATAGTTTATGATTATGACACAAATTTTGCTGTGTCTTCAGGCAGTTTTGCTACATATCAAGAAAACGATATCCAGACTGTAGTATCAACTCCACACTTCACTCTATCTTAATTATTTCAGGAGCTCACCAATGTTTACTTTCTACAATCTCAAACATATTTTCAAATATTTTGCATATGTTTACATAAGGGTGATTTTGCACACAAATTGTGCAGTCTATCTTCTCCCTCCTTATCATTGACTCTAGACATTTTACAGCTTCTCTGTCCTCCATTCACTATTAATATTTTCTGTATCCTAACTAAGGGCCACTTACAAATAAAAACTCTAGCTTTAAACACTGGTAATATTTAACATTTTCAGAAAAAACTATGCCCCAAAGACTACTCAGAGTAAGTAGCTGAATAATCAGGCCACCCAAGTAATGTGTAATATTGTTATACTTTGAGTCATGTAAGATAATACTGTAAGTCTTATCAAAGCTAGTTTTTCACTACTGGCTTGTTATTGTAAATAAAAATCAGTGTTGGTCTATATAATGTTCATTATTAGGCCTGTAATTATTACGGTAGTATTATTTGACCCCCCATCACAAATAATATGACATATACACCTATTAGATTTTCTAATTGCCTTAATACCTTGGGCTGGGCAGATATTTATACTTACACTGTCTCAATAACCTCACCATTCACCTTCCAGTACCCATTCAATGTCATCTGCCCTAATCATACTTATCTTGGCTACCTTCCATCCATAATCCTGAGAAACTTGCTTGTATTCTTCATCTGAGCCTTTTTCACACCATTATTGAAGTCTTTCCCCCTGGCCCACATGGTTTCTTCTCCACACTAAAACATTGTGGTATTCTCTTTCCTCCTCTCTTCCTGTCCATCTCTTTCCTGTGATTCTCCTGCTGTCTAAAGCTTGGGAACTTTACTCATATCTTCCCCATTCTGCTGTATCCAGGTATTGGCCTTCAAGCAACCAATCAGGCATAGTGTCTTAGGCAGATTTACAAAACAAAAATAGGTGTATCCAGATCTTGAGGGCTAGTAATTAGCATCAAAACAACCCCCAGCAATGGCTGACCAAGTTGTCAAGATCTTATCATGTATTCCTCTTATCATCAATGAGACTTAGCCTCCAATGCACTGCCGATATATCTCAGAACACTTCCACACTTTGAAGATATAGTAATTTATAAACCCAGCCAAAATATCCAAGCATTATAGTATCTGCAGAAGCAAAAACATTTTAAAATTCATCCTAATTTATACTTTCTGTAACTACAAAAATTAAAGTAAGAATAGTCAATGTTCTCTTTTTTTACACATGATTCTCTTCTAATACAACACATGATAAATAAACTTTTCAGATTCATAACATTCATTGAAAGTTACCACCTTTATTACCCCCCCCCAAAAAAAAATTCAGCAGACATGAAAAGTAGAATTACTCTCTTGTCTTACGGTTACATGTCAAAAGTAATTATGGGAAGTAAGCATTTAAGATTCTAACATCATCCAAATAAAGAGAGAGAAGGACGTTTGTAATTTTCACAAACAACTTTATTTCTGAACTGCAATCCATGTTGACTGCCACAATGATAAAAATGTTTATACTAAGATACATGTATGTACATATATACAAGAATGTATGTCAATACACCCAAGTTTAAAATAGTCCTAGCAAGATAAATGTCTCTATATATCACTGTCTTCTTGAAACTCACTGGAAGTGAGGCAAGGAATCAGAACACATTTCTCATATTACAACATTTCAAATTCTAGCACAGGCTCAGTTGGGAAACCCAGCCATTCTTCTTCACTCCATTTGTTTCTTCTTTACCAAGATGGATAATGACAACTTCATATCAGTATGTCCAGTGTAATGATTAGATAAGCATGAAAAAAGACAACACTCTTGCTGTTCTCACTTATTAATCATTAATACCTTAGCAACTAAAGTTGGCTGTTAATTAAGCTTCTGAGCCACTATAAGACTTAAAAAAGGGTTCATAAAAATGTGCAAATGCTTGAGAGAAGAAGTAAATGGAAAATAGAGTTTAGAATATATATGCTAGTACATACAACATGCACATTAATACACGCTCCTAGAGCCTCTGCTGTAATTTAAAATGAGAATGAGTATAAGAGCTGAGAAGATTTCTTCTTTGGTTATTGAATAGATCAGATCATCAACTTTTAAAAACTAACTGGAAATATCACCCCCACTCAGGATCAAATTACAGCTAGATATTTTCTTAGTTCATACTCTTTGCAAGCGCCCTCCAAACTTGAAATATGACCTTTAACCTGTGAAAAGGCCTCCTGATAGGCTCTTAGCAGAGAAGACATATTGAATTCTTTAGTCAGTAGTGGGAAAAAATTTCCAGTGATGTTAACAGCATTCCATATCATTCTTACTTGTGACATTATTTATAGAACTTAAAAATTTGTAAGTGTGTTCATATACATTTAAATTCTTGTACTCCCAGTAGGAACTGGCTTTCTTTTATTTATCTAACTAAGAAAATGGAAATAAATGATATCTAAATGACCCATCAAATCTCACATAAATAGTAAGTAGGAGCTAAAATTCAGGCTATTTAAAGTTGAATTTCTCTCTTTTTAAACACTTCCTTGTGTATGGGTGTTTCGCCTGCTTGAATGTCCATGCACCATATGTGTGCCTTGTTCCTGAGAAAGCCAGAGGACTGAAGTTACAGACGGTGGTTTGTAAGCTGCTGTGTGGCTCCTGGGGATGATTTCTGGGTCCTCTGAGGAAGCAGCAAATGATCTTAATGCTAGGCCACCTCCCTAGCACTTTTCTTGATTCAGCATGGTTTTACAATTACAGAGTATTTTTTAGCCATAATTTGAAAATGCCTAACAAGAACCTGTAAGTGGGAGTTAAACTTCATGAGGGGATAAGAAGAAAGTCAAACTAAGTGTAGATTTAGATGAGCTATTATATCAAATTTGTGAATGTTAATTTAATATTGAGTACACAATTATTTCTAGCTAAAATTATATGATATGATAGATTTAATTTAAAATCTTTAATCTAAAAATGCTTTTGAGATTCTAGGTATGAAAAAGTATACCAGGAATAGACATGAGATTGGAGAATATTTGTACAATTGAAGCTTTGTTCTATACGCATGAGATGATACTTAGGTAATTGATTCGGGTGATGGGTATAGAGAAGATTATTGAGCCTATTTTCTCTATTGAGTGATATTAATACTTTTTAAAATACAATATTGTATAACTCAAAGCAGTATTATCCACATTATCAAATTTTAAGTTTTCAGGCAGAGAGGAAAAGTTTCTGCAACAATCAGATGTCCTTTAAGGAATGGTTTATTTTATATGTAGTCAATAAAAACAAAAAAAATTAATAAAACACACACCAGAAAATAAAATAAAATCGACAGTGCTGTAGAGATGGCTCAATCAGTAAAAGAACGTGATGACCTGAATTTGGTTCCCAGGACTTACACAGTAAAAGACAAGAAATGACTCCCAAGATTGTTCTCTAACTTCACATATGCTCTGTGGCATGTGTGCATGCTCACACACTGCAAATAAATAAATATTAAAAATAAAAGCAGTAGTTGAAATCTACACATATGTACATCAACACTAAATTGTCTTGAGTATTTTTCCAGACCAGCTTTATGATACAGTAAGGAAACAAAGTCTTAACTATTTGTAAATTACATCTGAGGATGCTCACTGCATACACTCTCTGATTGATTGCATAAAATGTATACTTAAGTGCTGCATCACTGATTAGTTAAAAATTCTCATTTCTAGAATTTGAACTGTAAAATGCAAAAACAGAAGTTACTCTCTTATCCCTCCTCCTCATCTTCTCCCTTTTATTCATCTTCTTGCTTTCATCTCTGCACCTGAAACTTTCTCAATTCTCTCCTCCTCCTTCTCCTCCTCCTCTCTTTTCTCTCTCTCTCTCTTCAATCTTGAACTTTCTTTATCTCCTTCACTCCTTTAGGGATAACTGCTAATGAAAAGTAATCTCATGAGAATAGGGTATGAATTTGAAAATTAAACAGCAGTTTAGTCATTAAAGGCCTCAAATACAAAGCGACAGATCCTAAATATATTTCTGAAAACAATATTTAACTTCTTTTTATTAGTGTATAGAATGATTTTATTTATTCTCAATTCAAATTTTCCACTTTTTGGAACACCTCCAAAAATTTTTATGGTGAGTAGCACTGTTTTATTTAATTTTTAATTATTTTTTTATTTATTACAATGTATTCACTTTGTATCCCAGCTGTAACCCCCTCCCTCATATCTTCCCAACCCCACCCTCCTTCCCTCTTCTTCTATGCTGCTCCCCTAGTCCACTGATAGGGGAGGTCCTCCTCCCCTTCCCTCTGACTCTAGCTTATCAGGTCTCATCAGGACTGGCTGTATTGTTCTCCTCTGTGGCCTGGCAATGCTGCACCCTACAGGGGGAGGTAATCAAAGAGTCAGCCACTGAGTTCATGTCACAGACAGTTCCTGTTCCCATTACTAGGACACCAACATGGTGACTGAGCTTCCATGGGCTACATCTGTGTAAGGGTTCTAATTTAGCTCCATGCATCGTCCTTGGTTGGAATGTATATTTAACTTCTGTAAAGAACATAATAGGCTGATAGTATGATTTTAGCTTGACACATTTAGTGGACATTGGTAAAATACACAAGAAAGACAATATGTATTGCCTTGTAATTTAAATAATCTAAACAGATTTTACAACAATATTGAACACATGAAAAAAAAAACCCATACACTGAAAAAAAAAATCATGTAAGGACAAGTTTCATTGCTTCTGTTTCAGGAACTGTTGTTTAGCAATTTCCTCTGGGTTTCAGTATTCTACCCAGGGAGAGGCTCCTAAATGCTCAGGAATCCTTAGTTGGAATATTCCTTGCAGGAAGGAGGAAGAAGGATCATGAACCTCTGGAAATAAATGTGTTTCCAAATGCCTTTGAGTCCTTGATGCTGTAAGCAAATAATTGCCTATAAGAAACTCAAAAAAAAAAAAAAGTACTGGTTTACAATGTTGGATTTTGATAAAATCTATGATTCTGGCTATATTTAAAAGCCTGACTTCTATTTGTTTTAATAATTATAGTAGCTAAAATTCTAATTAATATTTATTTTATGATTCATTCTACACACTAATTTTTTGTGGACAATTTACATAACGAAGGTAGGTCAAACTCCTGGCATCTCAGTATGAATTAAGACAGTGCTATCAAGTGATGGTACTAACCTGTATTCCTCATTGCCACATCGTAGAAAACGTCAAACTGATTTCAGAGTATCTTCTGGTGATGTAAAAAGATATTAAGTTTATTAACGTTTCTTTTAAACTCTGTTTTTTTTTAATTAAAAATTCTTCTACAGCTTAAAATATGTTAATGTTATCTCTGGCGATACATGTGTATATTTTATCATATTTACCTCATTGGCATCTTTCCCATCCCCTCTGAACTACTTTGCAACAGAAGCTTCTCCTACTTTCATGAATTTTCTTTCGACGATCTATGTAGTTTAATTACGATCACTTACATCGTGGGTGTGGGATTGTTTATTGGGGCCTAGGCAACCTAACTGTGGCACAATCACCAAGGAAAAGCTGTTCTCCTCACCCCAGTATCCATTAACTTTTTCACAGCTCCTCAGGCAGAAAAGGGACCTCATCAGATCTCTTCTTAATTTTGTTAAGCCTTAATCTTTGAATATATACAGCACTAATGCTCTAGGTATGGAACTATAAGTGCATATAAACTGTTTTTGCTGCACATGTAACATTTAATGGCTAACCGAGAGAAATTTTTTCACAGTTTGAATTGAGGTCTGAATTTATTTGCCATTTTTTTTAATAAAATGTTTTTACTTGAAGAAACAACTGGCAGATAAAGTCTTTCAGTTTGGACTGCTTGATAAACATTTATTCCAAATGAATAGGAATAAGCTTCAAAAACCCGCCAACTGCATTTGTTGCCAATGATTAAATTTGATCCTTCAAGTAGAAAACTGGTGTTTTGATGCGCTGATCAATAAGTTCCAGTTGGCATTTAAGATACTTGAAACATGAAAAAGGTAAGTCATGTTTCCCTCTGGAATCCATGTCTTCTAGCCTGTAAGTGCTGGATAGTGTCTTTTTTAATTAAATTTTCATTTTTTATATTAATTATAGTTTAATCATTTCATATCCCAGCTGTAGCCCCCTTCGTCATTCCTTCTCAATACCACCCTCTCTCCTTCATTTCCTCCCATGCACCTCTCCAAGTCCACTGATGGGAGAGGTCCTCCTCCCTTTCCGTCTGACCCTAGTTTATCAGGTCTCATCAGAACTGGCTGCATTGTCCTCCTCTGTGGCCAGTAAGGCTGCACCATCAGGGGGAGGTGATCAAAGAGCCAACCACTGAATTCACGTCAGAGACAGTCCCTTTCCTCCTTATTAGGGAACCCACTTGGATACTGAGCTGCCATGGGCTATATCTGAGCAAGGGTTCTAGGTTATATCCATGAATGGTCCTTGGTTGAATATCAGTCTCAGAAAAGAGCCCTGTGCCCAGATTATTTTTTTGTTCTGTTGGCCTCCTTGTAGAGCTCCTGTCCTCTCCAGGTCTTACTATGTCTTATGAAAGAAGGGGGAGACAGTAAAACCTGGAGAGTGTCTTTATATTTCCATACTTGCTTAGGAAGAAGGTAAGTAGCACACGCCACTTGAAAATATGTGCCACATCCCTAAGTACTCATCATATTTTACTGAAATGTGACAATAATTGAAGAAACTTTTTTTCTGTGATAAAAAATAACTTTCCCCATTGCATGTATAATGTCCATATACAAGTCTCTTTTGATGGGTCTCCAAAGAGCTAGTAGGCTAGCGGCCAGCATGTTTGTACCACATCTGTTTTCATTTAGCCTCTAGCTATTTGTTTCTGTACACATATAAATCATCTTGAAATTCAGGATCCATAAGACATATATTTGCATGTCTGTTTCCTGTTACTAGACCGTTTCACTATAAGCATCTACAAATAAGGAAAGGCCTAAGAAGAAACAAAGGAATCCAATAACAAGCACTTGGTGCATCTGTTATATTCATGTATCATCTCAGCAATTTTTTAAAGTACCAAGTTTACAAGTGAAAGCGGGTGACATAGATGCTTGGGAACTTGTACAGGGTTGCTGTGTAACAGGTAGTGAGCCGAACGAACAGGGTCAGCTGTCTCCAGGTCTTGCGCCCTTTCTAGCTTGGCTTTCCCACAGAAGTGAGACACTGGTAGTTAACCTTTTATTCTTCCTACCTACTTAAAAATTTTAAAAGATTTCAATTTTGTGACATTAAAACTGAAATTTTATATCAATTAAGTATATTGTCTAACCATTTCATAAACGTACATGATACATCCTAATTGCCCTCCCCTGCCACCTTCCCTTTCCCACATCCGTGTTTTTTCATTACGTTTTGTGACCCACTGAGTTTAACCATGAATTTAGAACAACCCACAAACTAAATTTCTAATCATGTTGTTTATATGTCTCATATCCCTCTCCACCTGTGACTTGAATGTTATTATTCCCTTTCAGGTATGATATTTCCAAATATGAAACACATTATTCTTCATCCAATGTATCTCTCATGCTTTCACATTTACAATATACTGAATCACAGGCCAAGTTATAAAAACCAAGTGCTTTAAGGTAAGAGTTTCTTTAAAGGTTAGCTTTGGAGTTCAAACTACTTAATGAAAAGGGAATCAGTCAGCCTTTGCAAATACAAAGGTTAGTCCTTTTATGGCTAGTCCTCTGACAAGGTATGGCAAATATATTACCTTATGAATGTAATTCTATATTATTTATCTAGATCAGCTGAACACCCTGTGAGGATTCAAATGTTCTGTGTTTGCACCATGCAGTGAAATAACTGTACAGCTTGAAAAAGAGTTGATAAAGTCAAGCAACTTAATTTTTAATTGCGGTTCTCCCACATTGCACTGTGATGGCCTGGGAAGCATATGATGAAACTACTGAGGAAAACACATGACGAATGAGCAGCAGCAGCAGAAGTGCAAAAACATGGCGCTGACTCCTTTTCCTGGGTTCCATCCCAGCCACTGAATATTTATGTTCTCTTTCTGTGGGACCGCTTGGAACAAATGATTAAAAAGCAGCAACATTTGTCAGCAAAGTTAATAATTAACTAAGAGTAATGATTGTATGGAGCCCACATTTTTTTCTTTCCAAAATTTTTGCATGATATTCCTTTTAAAATTTATATATATTTTTTAGGTTTATTCATATATTATGGATTTTTTCTTGGTTTATTTGTTAAAGAAGCTTCTACAATAGTATGTTTCCATATGCTTTTCAAATGGCCTTCAGTCCCTCTCAGTATTATTGTATGACACATGTCATATGTTTATCACATATGTAGATGGTATACATGGAAGCAAAAACAAGGCATTAGATCTCCTAGAACTAGAATTACAGATGATTGTGAGCCATCACTTATCGGGAGGTGGTAAAAAGCATTTTCCATTACTATGAACACTATTCAGTAGGGAAGAAGCTTTTTGTTAGGTATCAGCCCAATCTCTCTATGTTTCATGACGTAATTAAGAGTGGTATATACTCACTCATATAAACATACAACATAGGATAAACCAACTAAAATCAGTACATCTAAACAAACTAAGCAAAAGAGAGGACCCTAACTAAAATGCTCAATCCTCATCCTGAAAGGCAAAGAGGATGGACATCAGAAGAAGAAGAAAACAAGAAACAACCTAGGAACCTGCTACAGAGGGTCTCTGAAAGCCAGAAGAAGCAAACAGGAAACAACCCAGGAACCTGCTACAGAGGGTCTCTGAAAGCCTCTGCCATGCAGACTATCAAAGCAGATGCTGAGCCTGATGGCCAACTGACAGGCAGAGTGAATGGAATTTTATGTAAGAAGTGGGAAATAGCAAGAGCTGGAGAGGACAGGAACTCCACAAGGAGAGCAACAGAACAAGAAAATTTGAACACAGGGAACTTCCCAGAGACTCATACTCCAACCAAGGACTATTCATGGAGATAACTTAGAACCCCTGCACAGATGTAGCCCATGGCAGTTTAGTGTCCAAGTGGGTTACATAGTGATGGGAAGAGGGACTGCCTCTGACATAAACTGATTGGCCTGCTCTTTGATCACCTCCCCCTGAGGGGGGAGCCGCCTTACCAGGCCACAGAAGAAGACAATGCAGCCATTCCTGATGTGATCTGATAGACTAAGATCAGAAGGAAGGCGAGGAGGACCTCCCCTATCAGTGGACTTGGGGAGGAGCGTACATGCAGAAAGGGGAGGAAGGGTTGGATCAGGAGGGGAGGAGAGCGGGGCTTATGGGGAGATACAAAATGAATAAAGTGTAATTAACAATAAAAAATAAATAAATAAATAAATAAGAGTTGTCTTCAGCAATAGGGGCTTACTATCAAGTTGTGGAGAAGAGCCAATAGTCTTCATAATATCATGTGATATTTGGGGGTTCCTGTGAGGACTCTTGGGCAATAACCAAACACGATACAATGTATTCCTGAAACTGGGGGTATTTGGTGGCATAAGCTGTCTGGTTGGGGCATTGTCTTCCCAGTAATTTGGTGACTCCGTTTAAATTTCTTTCATATGTGTATATATTTTAGGAAGCTACTATAGTAGTAGGTTTTTATATTGTTTTTTCTAATGCCTTTCAATATTAGTTGCCCCTCCTCATATTTCCTTTTGTTTTTCTCTCCCAACTTTCTTTCCATTTAATCCTTGTATTCCAGTTTCTCTGTTTTCACTCCCTAACACTGCATTTTATTTTCCCCTTTTATTGGAAGAGCCTCTCTTCCCACCTAGTCCTGCAACAGGTACCTACCCTTTGTGTTTATTCAGATTATAGCAGACACTTTGAATGTGTAAGAGCTAACATTCATGTATAATAGAAAGAATTCTATAATTATCTGTTTGGCTCTGAGTTACCTTATTCAAGATTATTTTCTATGCTCCCATCTATTTACCTGTATATTTGATGTTTCTTAACAGCTAAGTAGTAGTCCATTGTGTAAATGCACCACACATTAATTATCCATTAATATTCTAATGGACATCTATGCTGTTCCTAATTTGACTATTGCGAATAGAGAAGTAACAAATGTGGTTGAGTAAGTGTCCCTGTACTACGTTTCATACTCAAGAGTTGTATATCTGGATTCTTGGCTTTCTGAGGAAATGCCATACTGATTTTAATGGTGGCTCTGCAAGTTTTCACTCCCACTAGCAATAGATGAATGCTCTGACTCGTTTGTTTTATCGATCTTGGGCATACTGACTGGATTAAAATGAAATATAAACTTATTTTTAATTTGTGTTTCCCTGGTGGCTAAGGTTGTTCAACATCTTTTTACATGTTTCTCAGCGATTTGTGTTCCATCTTTTGAGAAGTCCCCGTTTAGTTCTGGGCCCCTTTTCAATCGGGTTATTTGTACTCTTTATGTTAATACTAAGTGTTTTCAGTTCTTTTAACATTGTAGGTTATAACCCTCTATCAGATGTATAATTGGTTAAAATATTTTTTTTTATTCTGTAGGCTACTTTGTTCAAATGATGGCATCATTTACTACGGAGAATCTTTTACACTTAATGAGGTTTCAATTAATTGTTAGACTTAGAGCCTGGGTTACCAGCGTCTTGTTCAGAAAGAACTTTCTATTAACACTGAGTTCAACTTTCTTTAATGTCAGATTAAGGGTTTGGGGATTTATGGTGAGGTCCTTGGTCCATTTTGAGTTGGATTTTGTACACAGTGGTAAGTATGGATCTGTTTGCATTCTTATACATCAGCTATCCAATATGATCAATTCCATTTCTTTAAGATCATGCCTTTACTCAAGTATGTGTGTATTTTAGCATCATTGTAAAAATCAGTGTCATTAGGTGGGTCTTAAATACGATTCTATTGATCAATGTGTCTGTATTTATGCCAATACCATACTGTTTTATTACTATAGCTCTCTAGTACAACTTGAGATCAGGGATGGTGACACTCCAGCAACTCTTTCGTTATTTATGATTCGTTATTTATGATGTATTAATTAGCCTTTCCATATGAAGGTGAAAATTATATCTTCAATTTCTATGATAAATTGTGTTAGAACTTTGATGTGAATTGTGTTGAAACTGTAGCTTGCTTTGCTAGAACGACCATTTTCACCATAGTAATCCTACCAATCTATAAGCATAGAAGATCTTTCTATCTTATGTCATCTTCAAAGTTTTAAAGGTTTTATTACACAACTCTTTCAGGTCTTTGGCTAGAGTTAGCGTAAGATATTTTATTTATTTATTTAGTTACTTACTTACTTACTCATTTTAGGCTCTATGGCTAGGTATTATTTCCTTGATTTCTGTTTTCAGTATGTCATTTGTGTATAGGACCACTATTGAGTTTTGTGAGTTAATTTTGTAACCTGCTCCTTTCCTGAAAGCATTTATTGGCTGTAGTAGTTTCCAGGTAGTTTTTAGGACCGTCCATATATAAAATTATATCACTTGAAAATAAAGGTGCTTTGACTTCTTGCTTTCCTACTTGAACTGCCTTGACATCCTTCAGTGTTAGAAGCTGACTACCCATTTCTGCCTTTACTATTAATTTTATTATGTAATATGGATTACATAATAACGGGGCCTCCATTCTTCCTATTGTTCAGCTTCCAGACTTGTTTCTAAAATTTTGCTATTTATAGTTTTATTTCTTAGGTAAAATGAGATTTATGTTCCTATTGTACAAACTTGTTTTCAAACCAACAGAACACAAAGACCTGAAAATCAGTCAACTTGACTTGAAAAACAAGGTTTTTTAATCTAGCCAACAACAGTGACCTTAAAAGCTTGTAACAACATGTTTATGCTAACACTGATCGCAAAAGTTCCACTTTTGGTAAACTTTGCTTGTTTGCAAAGGCCATGAAGGACCTATATAAGAGTTCTCCTGCTGCAGCTTAGCTGCTGTTTTTTCATCTACTCTCACAGAGAACAAGTTGGCCAGGCTGCAATAAAATTTTTGCCTTGCAGCACTGCTGTCTCCAAATGTGTTTGGATCTTGACTCTAACATTCAACATTCAACATTAAGTTGTGTGATTGTTCTAGTTAAAATTTTGAGTACTGTTTTGTCTAGCTATAGAGAGTAGACATTCTTATCTTGTTCCTGATTTTAGTGGAATTGCTTTGAGTTTCTTTTTCAACTCAAATTCTTTGAGTTGATACAGTGTAATATAACTCATAACCATTGTGTCTCCATGTATTTTATCATTAAGGGATGTAGGTTTGTCAAAGATCTTTATTGTCTCTAATTTGATGATGATGTGGTTTTGTCCTATAATCTCTTTATATGGTAGATTACATTTATTGATTTATGTATATTGAACCATCTCACATTTCTCAGATGAAGGCAATGACAGATAATATTTCATGTGTTCTTGGATTTGGAGTGTAAGTATTTTAACTGAGAATTGATCTATAAATTGTGATGTATTTTAGCATAGTTTTGGTATTGGATAACAGTAGTTTTGTAAAAACTAATTCTTTTTCTGTTTCTGTTACTGATATCAAACTCTCTCTAATCCATGGTATTCAGATAGAATGTAGGGAGTTGCTTCAGTTTCTTTGTATCTATTGAGAACTTCTAGTGTCCCAGTTTGTGTTCAGTTTTGGAGAAAGTTTCATGAACTTCTGAGAAACATGTTTAGTTTTTAGTGTTTGGGTGGAATATTGGTCCATTTGTCTGCCTTACCTATCTATTGTAATGTTTCTTTTATGAACTTGGGTTCTCATCTTTGGGTATATAAATGTTTAGAATAGCTCTTTGTGGATTTTTTCCTTTGATGAGTATGTACTGTCCTTCCATATCTCTTCTGTTTCCTTCTTGAGACTATTTGTTTGTGACACTTTTTCCATCGTTTTCCCTGAAGTTACCTCTATTGTTGATGTTAAGTTGTGTTTCTTGGATGAAACAGAAAGACAGTTGTTGTTTTTCAATCTAATATTTCACTCTGTGTCTTTTTTACAGAGGAGTCAGATGTTGAGAGTTCCCCTTTCTCCACAACCTCTCCAGCATGTGTTGTCGCTTGAGTTTTTGATCTTGGCCATTCTGATAGGTGTAAAGTGAAATCTCAGGGTCATTTTGATTTGCATTTCCCTGATGGCTAATGACGTTGAGCATTTCTTTAAGTGTTTCTCTGATATTTGATATTCCTCTATCAAGAATTCCCTGTTTAGCTCTGTTCCCCATTTTTTAATTGGATTACTTGATTTGTTGCTTTTCAACTTCTTTAGTTCTTTATATATACTGGATATTAGCCCTCTGTCAGATAGAGTGTTGGTGAAGATTTTTTTCCCAATCTGTAGGCAGTCATTTTGTTTTGAGGACGGTGTCCTTTGCTTTACAGAAGCTTTTCAGTTTCATGAGGTGCTCTTTGATCACCTCCCCCTGAGGGGGGGATCAGCCTTAGCAGGCCACAGAGGAAGACAAAGCAGCCACTCCTGATGAGACCTAATAGACTATGATCAGAAGGAAGAAAAAGAAACCCTTCCCTACCAGTGGACTTGGGGAGGGGAGTGTGTGGAGAAGGTGAAGAAAGGGAGGGATTGGGAGGGAGGAGGGAGGGAACAAGAGGGGGGATACAAAGTAAATAAGGTATAATTAAGGATAAAAAACATAATGGAAAAAAGAATGGTTTTTATTGGCTGACAAATGGTCAGGATTCTGGGGGATTCCAGTGAAGCCTGGATGTACAGAATAGCAAGAGATCACCAGGTTATTAGGTACACTCCTTCCCAGACTTCTGAGCAGAACAGGTGTAAACACCTTCCATTGAAGAAAAAGCCCTGATTGTTTAATCTTTCTGGCTTCTGTAGTGCTTACCTGTGAGCAAAGGGAAATTGTGTTTCTCTACGTAGTTTAAGTCTTGAGAGACCAGAACAGGTGATATGGAGGACAGTGAAAATTACTCATCTGTGTCTCAGACCAGTGTGAATCACTGAAAGTCCCTGGTAGAAAGGGTTTTGTTTGTTTGTTTGTTTGTGAGTGTGTGTATATTAGAGGCTGACAAAAAAAGACTGGAGATGCTCTAGAAAGAAAGGATAAGACAGAAGAAATTTTGTATGAGAAAAGAAAAATAATTTATGAAAAGATAAATTAAAACAAAATAGAAATCATAAACTATTCTACAATGAATATCTTTCATGTAGCATAGTATTCTAAACACTGATCTCAAGCTCAGCTGTAAATTATGATTTCCATATTGAGTAGATGAAATGGCAGGTCCTCATCTGCTCTAAAAAGGAAGTCAAGTCGCATTACAGAACTGTATAAATTAATTGATGACACCAACATAGTATACACAAATGTGTAGGCAGAATATGAATAGACAACTGAAAGAGAATGATAAGTCCTTGAACTAGGGATTATCAACAGAGTAGCACTTTCAAAACTATATATTATCAAACTGTAGGTGCATATTATCTTTATATTTTTATATGTAGAAAAAATGAGCACATTACTTAATCATTGGAGAAAAAATATAACCTATGAATCCAGCAACAGCCTCTGTAATGAAATGTTTCAAATGTGTATAGCAGCAGTTCATCTCAAAACAATTTTAATATAATTTCTGGGTATACATGTAAGGACTAGTATCCGGGCAGACATGAAATTTAATGAGAAATTTAGTGTCTGAATTGAGCCTCCCAGACTCTTTGCAGATGGGATTATCTCTATATTTCCCATTCTCTTCAATGGTATTGGATGATCCCTTTCTTGGACAGAAGCAGAAAGCCACCAGCCTGAGAGCACCACAGTGTAGTTACACCTGGTGTTACCTCAGAAATGTAGAAATGGGCCTACGATTCTGTTCACTGAAATTAATGTAAGAAATCTTATTTCTACCTTTTTTAATGTTGTGATTAATAGTTGATATTGTTAAGAGAAATTGTTTAGATTATCTTTAAAAATTTCAGATTCTTTATTTTAAATATTTATAAATTCAGATTAACTTCTATTTAAAACAACCATAATGCTGTAGGACTTTCTAAATCCAGCTAGATTAGACAAATTCAGATGAACACCCACAGTAATCAAGATAATAAAATTTATTTTGCTATATGGCGAGACTTGTTAAGAATGGAATGTTCTTGAACTCAGTGGAAGGCCCTTTGACCTCCTCTCCCCCACCCCTCAAGGAGGAGCAGTCCTGCTAGGCCACAGAGGAGGACTTTGTAGCCAGTCCTGAAGATACCTGATAAAACAGGGTCAGATGAAAGGGGAGGAGGACCTCCCCTATCAGTGGACTTGGAAAGGGGCAGGGAGGAGATGAGGGAGGGAGGGTGGGGAAAGAGGAAGCAGGATACAGCAGGGATACAAAGTTAACAACCTATAACTAATATTAAAAATTTTTTTTTTAATTGGAAAAAAAAGAATGGAATATTCTGAAGCAGTATGAAGATTTTTATCACTATAAACTGATGACTGCTGGCTATTTTTATCCTGTACTGGGCTGCTGTGATATGCTTTCATTGAGAAGAATTCTTTCATGGTGTGATATTTTGGGCATACTTGAAGCCTTTGTAAGTATTAGCAGATTTTACAAATATTAGGCATGCATTTTTTTTCTTAAAGGTTTATTTTGTCCCAGTTATGTATATATGTGTTTATGAATATGTGCATGTGCCTACAAGTGCATGAGTTGGCAAGAAATATTAGATGCCCCTGAAACTATCATGTAGTATTAATCTACCCAACCTGAGTGCTGGGAAAGTGAACACAGCTCTATTCTTAGAACGATATATGTTCTTATCCCTGAGTCATCTCTTCAACACTTTAAGCGTATTTTTATCAAAACATTTTTACAGGGTTTTATTTATTTCTCTTGCCATTTTACAGAAAAATCCTACTGCACTACTTAAGGACAATAACTACCAGCCCCAGAGCGCTGGAACATGAATGAAGGCCTGGAGCTAAAGTGAGGAACTACTATATTCCCAGAGTAAGCACGATTTGGAAACTAATTAAATATAAATCAGAAAAGCAAATGTCATGGGCTAGTTGACACAAAAGAATATGAATCAAAACAACTCATGAAATATGGAAGCCCCCCACCCACCCACCTTTCATAGTCAGAGTGGGTATAACTGAGAGAAAACCAAGCACCAGATTGACTTCCAAAGTGGCTGTACCAGTTTACATTCCCACCAGCAATGGAGGAAGGTTCCCCTTTCTCCACAACCTCTCCAGAATGTGTTGTCATTTGAGTTTTGTATCTTGGCCATTCTGATGGGTGTAAGGTGAAATCTCAGGGTTGTTTTGATTTGCATCTCCCTGATGGCTAAAGATGTTGAGCATCTCTTTAAGTGTTTCCCTGCCATTCTATATTCCTTTACAGAGAATTCTCTGTTTAGCTCCATATCCCATTTTTTAATTGGAGTACTTGATTTATTGCTTTTTTTCCTATTTTAATTTTTTTTATTTTTGGTCCATTATTGTGGACCTAGCTGTATTTATTTATTTTTCTTTATTAATTACACTTTATTCACTTTGTATCATCCCTGTGCTTCCCTCCCTCCTCCCGTCCCAATCCCTCCCTTCCTCCACCCTCTGCATGTATGCCCCTCCCAAGGTCCACTGATAGGGGAGATTTTCTTTTCCTTCCTTCTGATCCTAGTCAATTAGGTCTCATCAGGAGTGGCTTGCAGTGTTTTCTTCTGTGGCCTGGTAATGCTGCTTCCCCCTGAGGGGGAAGTAATTAAAAAGCAAGACAATCAGTTCATGTCAGAGGCAGTCCCTGTTCCTATTACAATGAAACCCACTTGGATACGGAACTACCATGGGCTACATCTTTGCAGGGGTCTTATGTTATCTCCATGCATAGTCTTTGGCTGGAGTATCAGTCTCAGGAAAGACCCCTGTGCTTATGGAGTTCCTGTCCTCTCCAAATCTTACTGTTTCCCACTTTTTCCTAAGATTCCCTGCACTCTGCCCAAAGGTTGCCCATAAGTCTCAGGATCTGCATTGATAGTTTGCAAAGCAGAGCCTTTCAGAGGTCCTCTGTGTCAGGCTCCTGACTTGTTCCCTCTTTTCTCCTTCTTCTGATGTCCATCCTCTTTGCCTTTCTGGATAGGAATTGAGCATTTTAGCAAGAGTCCTCCCTCTTGATTAGTTGCTTTAGGTGTACAGATTTTAGTAGGTATATCCTATGCCATATGTCTATATGAGTAAATATATACTGTGTGTATCTTTCTGCTTCTGGGATAGCTCACTCAGGATGATCTTTTCCAGATCCCACCATTTACCAGCAAATTTCATGATTTCCTTGTTTTTTTATTGTTGAGTAATATTCCATTGGGTAGATATACCACAATTTGTTCATCTGTTCCTCCACTGAGGGGCATCTGGGCTGTTTCCAGCTTCTGTCTATTACAAATAAAGCTGCTACAAACATGGTTGAGCAAATGTCCTTATTGTGTACTTGAGAAACTGAAATCCTTCTGTAAAGCAAAGAACACTGTTGTCAGAACAAAATGACAGCCTACATTTGGGAAAGGATCTTCACCAACCCTTTATCTGACAGAGGGCTAATATCCAGTATATATAAAGAACTAAAGAAGTTAAACAGCAAAAAGTCAAGTAATCCAATTAAAAAATGGGGTACAGAGCTAAACAGAATTCTCAATAGAGGAATATCGAATGGCAGAGAAACACTTAAAGAAATGCTCAACCTCATTAGCCATTAGGGAAATGCAAATTAAAACGACCCTAAGATTTCACCTGACACCCAGCAGAATGGCTAAAATCAAAAACTCAAGAGACAACACATGATAGAGAGTTGTGGAGAAAAGAGAACCCTTCTCCACTGCTGGTGGGAATGTAAACTTGTACAACCACTCTGGAAAGCAATCTGGCACTTTCTCAGACTACTAGGAATTGTGCTTCCTCAAGATCCAGTTATACCACTCCTAGGCATATACCCAAAACAGCCAAATATTATTTTGACATTTATTTTCTTTGCAACTCCCATAGCTCTGGTGTATGGAGCTCTCTTCCTGGCAACCCTGGCCAAACTCATTAAGAATCTTCTGGAAACATGTGGAGTCATTATGGAGATTGCATCATGCTAAGGTGTGAATTTAATAGTACCCTGGAACATGAGGGACAAGGCAGGTTTCAGTACCAGTGGAGAATTCTTTCTAATGTCATCGGTAGCACCATATGCACTTACTCTCCAAAAACATTCCTGTAGACAGCCACTAAACAGCACAGAAATCAAAGCTCATCCTTAAATTATTCGTTGAACACCCCACAGCTTTAGATTTGGTCATTTGTATTCTGTGACTATGTGCTATTTCCCTTTGATGAAACAGAGGGAGCTGGCAGGTAATCAAGGAATATTTTTAGAATCCTAGCTCTCTGATTTATCTTCTTGTTTGCATCATATATTGAGCTCTGTTTGAACTGCATCATTGTACACAGAGGAGTCACCCAGCTGAAACAAAGCAAAACAAACGTATTTCTGCTTTTGCAGCAGCTTTAGGAGGTGCACTTAAATTATTATAAAATGACAATAAATTAAACATGAAGACCCAGTTCTTAACAAACTTATTACAAGACTACTGACTCTGATTAATGTCAGAATATTTTAATCTGGTAAAGGGTGACTGAATTTAGAAAATGTTGTATACCATGTCAATTATTAAAATCATATGTTGAATGCAAAATTCCATTGAGAATTCTATTAAAGTATATGCATTACCAATATATCTTGGCTAAATATTAATAGCAAGAAACAGGCAATGAGAACTTACAACAAGCTCAGAAAAATACTTTGTTTAATATTTTATATGCCTGTGTTTTCCTGCAATATAGTTCACTAGCAGTGATTTATTTGCATGGCATACTATTGGATGCCTACTGTCTCTGCAAGGATTTCAGAAAGAAATAGAATCACAGCCAATGGAAAATTGAGAATGCTTTCTCAGAGCCACATAGTTCTCCCCCCATCATGTGACGTTGGTTCTAAGGAAATACTCATGACCTGAGAGGAAGACATGCAGGTGCCCCAGCCTCATCTGGAAGTGGGTAGTGTTTTCACATCAGCTGCAATGCACATGTCCTGCCAGATAGTCTAAATCATCTCTAGATTCAGCGTACTTCCTGATGCTATGTTAATGCTGTGCAGCTGGACGCTGTGTATGTTATTAAGCGTCTAATGACAAGAAAAACATATGTACATGTTCCTTCTGCAATTAGGTTAAGATAAGGCAAGTAAAGCTGTGAATGAATAAGAGCAACTGATACGATTTAAGAGTGGTTGAAAGAATCAAAAGAATAGCATGAAAGCTAAGGATGGAAAGAATGGAGGTTTCCCCCAACTGAAGGGCCTGAAGAAGAAACTAAGAAGCCCTTATCAGATCCAAGCATTCACTCAGCCTCAGGGAAGAAAGGGGACTACTGTAACCTGAAGAAAGCTTCAGCTATGTCTCGGGGAGGGGGGGTTCCAGGCAGTTCTAACCAGTGCAATTTTCTTTTCCCTCTGAAAGTAGAAACTAATGTGTAAGGGAATCCCCTAAACAATCTGTGGAATGTGGCCACTGTGTTGGAATAAGGTTCTTTTAGAACGTATACAATTTACCTTTGTTCATTCAAGTGCTTATTTCTCTACCCCACTATCTGGTTTCAATCTAGACATTGCATTGTGATGCATATTCTAAGCATCACCTGTCTCAAGTTTGTGTAAACATGCCACTGTATGTTCTCTATATTGTCAGTTAAACAACCATCCAGCCAATGCTGTACAATGGAGAATATAGGGTGGAACATCCTGGTCCAGAGAGGGGAGGAGAAGGAAGTGAGAGGAAGAAGAAAAGAGAGAATCCCAAGGAGAGGTCTTGGAACCATGTGGAGAGATAGACCAGACCATAGATATGACTAAAAGCAAGAATAATGGGTAAAATCTGAATGATAGGAACTATGTGGGTTTGGAGGTTTAGGATGGAGTAATCATCACCCAGCATTGTGCTTTAGGTTAATTAAATAAATTCCAGTCTCTCTGTGCTGATTTGGGTATACAGCTGGTTTAATAATAACTGCTGATTAATCAAAAGAAATAAAAGTAAATAGTTTTATTTATTTATTTTTTACTATTAATTACACTTTATTCATTTTGTATCCCCCCATAAGCCCCTCCCTCCTCCCCTCCCAATCTCACCCTCCCTTCCTCTTCTTCATGCATGCCCCTCCCCAAGTTCACTGATAGGGGAGGTCCTCTTCTCCTTCCTTCTGATCTTAGTCTATCAGATCACATCAGGAGTGGCTGAATTGTCACCTTCTGTGGCCTGGTAAGGCTGTTCCCCCCTCAGAGGGAGGTGATCAAAGAGCAGGCCAATCAGATTATGTCAGAGACAGTCCCTATTCCCATTACTATGCAACCCACTTGGACACTGAACTGTCATGTGCTACATCTATGCAGGGGTTCTAGGTTATCTCCATGAATAGTCCTTGGTTGGAGTATGAGTCTCTGGGAAGTTCCCTGTGTTCAAATTTTCCGGTTCTGTTGCTCACACAAGGAGAGTAAAAGTAAATATTAATGCCCACAACACCACTGGGATATGAGACAGGAAAGAAACCTGGAACTAGTTCCATTGCATCAGTAGAGAACAGCCAGTACTCTGACATGTGCTCTTTTAGACTGTGCAATATTATCAGTAAATGGAATGACATTCCTGCTGGAGGCAGTTTACATCATAACAGTGTAGTGAAGTATCCTGGCCTGCGGGACTTCAACAGAGTTCCTAAAGTAGGAGAATGGAAGGAACGGGGGGGAGGGGGGGAAGATGCAGGAATGAAGGCCAAGTCTGTTCCTCTGATCAAAGCCTCGTTTATCAGAAATTTTTACCCAACTTATATAGGGAGAAGGCAGGAAAGGGGGAAGGTCAATTAACTGCTGCAGGGGATAGGAAGAGTGCTTTCATGGGTTAAATATTGTACCTGTAAGATACCATAAGGATGTTTTCTTAAGCTATCTTACGGATGCTCTAACAAACGGATGTCCTCACAATCTATCACCCATGCTTTAGGGTCTTAGATAACTCTTTCACTAAATAGCTTTAGGTCTTCACTAAATGACCTTTCTCTCTACTTGGCTTTGGCTTCAGTAAATACCTTTGTCTCCACTAGATAGCTTTGGCTCACTAATTGACTTTGGCTTCATTAGATACCTTTGGCTCCCGGCAGTGAAGAAAACAAGAAAAATTAATAAAATATGTTATGGGCAAATTATAAATAAAAAAACACAGTGAGAATTAGAAGTAACTTAGAGGGATCAGTGCTTTCCACTGAGGAACTCATATTTGTGCAAAGGCGTGAAGGGGGAGGGGACAGGGCTCAGTAGCTATGTAGTGAGAGGAGCTTTAAGAACCAGCAAACATGGTTCTCTTGATAGAAACAAAAATAGTATTTAGGGATTAAATAATGTAAACTTGTACAACAACTTTGGAAATCAAGCTGGCACTTTCTCAGACAATTAGGAATAGTGCTACCTCAAGATCCTGCTATACCACTCCTAGGTAGATATCCAAAAGAGGCTCAAGTACACAACAAGGACATTTGCTCAACCATGTTCATAGTAGCTTTATTTGTAATAGCCAGAATCTGGAAATAACCTAGATGTCCCTCAACAGAGGAGTGAATACAGAAATTGTTGTACATTTAGATAATGGGATGTTATTCAGGTATTAAAAACAAGAAAATCATGAAATTTGCAGGCAAGTGGTGGGATCTAGAAAAGATCAGACTAAGTAAGCTAACCCAGTAGCAGAAAGACACTCAAAGAAAACACTCTTAAAGGCAAGCTCCATACCCACAAGTAGATGGACAACACAAAAGGAACTCAATAACATATTTAGAGGTTCTTGGTCTCATAATGTTAGGTCCGGCCATTTTTTTAACCTTATAGGTCCTTTGAGTACACATTATGGCTTCCAGATTCCTGAGAATAGACATATGTGTTCTGTATTTGATTTCCTTGTGCTTTTTCTTTGGTTATTTTTTTTCTATTTAGTTTTTCCTATTTTGGTTTCTTTGTTTTTGTTTATCATCATAATCATCATCATCATCATCATTTTTATTATATGTTTATTTATTTTCTAAGGAGACAAAAATGGTGTTGAAGAGGGGAAGGGAAGAGGATCTTGGATAAGGTGTGGGAGTAAAAAACTGTGATCAGAATATATTGTATGAAACACTTCTATTATCAATAAAAGAAAGATAGAAATCTGTGGAAAGTTTGAATAGACCCATAGATACCACAACCAAAGGTTATGCTGTCACATAACATCTACTGCCTACAACAGGGTTTTCTCTGCTTTGCAGTAATCTGCCCCACTGATATACCCAGCAATGTTTTGAAAATTTGTTATTCTATGACTTCTTTTTTTCTGTTACTATACAAATTTCATGGGATTCCTACCTTACTAGAACCGGGTATTTGAGGTGTCCTAAATCTGTGTTCCCAAGCTGAGATCTCTCATATAGGTTCCAGAATAAACCCTCTCTGTATTTATTTGAGGTGAAAAGTATTTCTTTTGTCAACAGTCCACATAGATGTAATTGTGTCAATGTGGAGAGAGGGAAGAGTGAGGGAGTGTCAATCTTTGAACATATTTAGTTCAAACTTGAAGTGTGAGGGTCATCTTGAACAGCTTCATTTTTAACAGAAGAGAGGAATAAACTTGACAAGCATGTGTGTGTGTGTGTGTGTGTGTGTGTGTGTGTGTGCGTGAGTGTATGTGCAATAAAGCATTTGCAAACAGTTCATGTTGTGAACTGATACAATAATGGGCTGCTGCAATTAATGTAATAATTGATATTAGCATAGACAGCTGTAAAACTAAAAGTGTGGAAAAACTTAGGGATAAGTGCTGTTGGAATGATCTGTTCTCACTGAGATGTTGACTGACCTTCAGAATAACAGGGAATGGCTTCTCTTTTTCCTCTTTCTACCACTTTCCATCATAATTTTTCATTTTGTCCTCAAGCCTAAGGCATGCATACACATTCCTTCCATACTAAAGTGTTTCTAGACGTGTATATTCCAAGTATCTTCAATTCTAGCACTGCAGTCATACAAAAACAAATATAAATATAACCTTATCTCTTTGTCTTTTTATGCTCAAGAAATGAAACACTTTTTCATTTTTATCTTTTCCAAAGCATGCTAGGGATGTATTTCCTTAAATATTTTGTGAAGAATTTCTTCTGTGAACTTTCACTCATCTTAAAAACACAATCAACTCAAAACAACAGTTATAAAGTTTAAAGCCAAGAAAGGCCAGAGCCCTTGGAATGCAAGTGGATTAAGTAAGACAAAAAAAGAGGGTGGGGTTCAAACAAATCAAGCTAGTAGATTTGTTATTCAACGAAATGCCTGAATTTTTTCCTCACACACAGAAAAAAAAAAAACCTGCTTGTTTATGCCTTAGTTTTCAACAATTGTGTACATACCCAGCATCCCACTAAGAACCTCAGAAACATAGCTGTTCTTTCTAGTTAGCAGAGAAATGCATCACTTTTCATCAACAGTTGGACAGTTAATTGGCCCTCTTTATCTACAATAATAGATTAGCTGCTTTTTCACCTTGGAATAGTTCTCAAAAACATGTTTTCAGTTACAAGGAAACCTTATTTTAATGGAAGCATGATGTTTTAAAGTAAAATGAATTATAAAATAATCCTCGTGGATAAATTTGAGACAGTAGGCTGTAACTTAACACCAAGTATAGTTAAATCAAAAAGTACAAAATACATCATTTTGTAAAATACTCGTTTTAGGGGCAATAGTAAAAATATTAATATAGTTTAAAATTAATGACATAATTGATATAGTTAAGTATCTTTACATTCCTCTCAAGTTAACTCAAATTTAGGCAGAAGTCTTTTCATCTTTGGAATCCTGAATGTCCCCTCTTAGAATATTTGCTTTAGAACATTCACACTTTAAATTCTTACTCTGTTCTTTCAGATATGCAACTTGAACAACACAGAAATGTATTTGTGTAGTATCTGACAGTCACCCTTTATTTATTTATTTATTTTTACTTCAAATAATCCTTAATTTATCTTTTATTTTAGGACTCAAAAAATGTTACAAATTACACATTATATTCAGTGAACAATCATGCATTTTTTTTTTCAATGCAGTTTATTCAGGAACCTTGAACAATCATCTGACCCTGGGGAAAGCCAGCCCACAGCTTAAATAGCCTCTGGGTAGCCAACCCCAGCATGCCACGTGGGCAATGCAGATAGGTCCACATACATGGAAGCAAGCAAGATCCTCGGCCTCAGCCAAATGTGGAGTTGTTCGTGACAGAGAGCACTCACCATCAGGAAGGTGGAAGGCGAAAACCAGCTTCATCTTTAAGGCGCGGCATTCCGCAGCTCTCTACAGTCCCCCCTTTTTGTTTTAGATGCATCAGGCAAGAGTAGAGGTCTGATCTCTGATATTAGAAATAAATTGGGACTTTGTACCAATGTTCATTTAGGTGTCATCCACCCAAAGAGCATCAGACCCGACAGATACCTTTTTCTCAGAGGCGGGACCTGGGGCATCAACCCACATGCAATCAGACATGCTCTTCTCTGGGTCCAAAGCGGCTGACCCTGAGTGCAGTGCTTAGCCTCGCATCCTGAGCGTAACATTTTAGCTTTTTATGGTAGCCAACCATGCTTGGGGAGACTGTCCTGCTTCAATGGCTGTAACGGCCTGAATGGTCATGGCTGCATTACGCTGTTGTGAGACTCTAATCTTGCATATATACCACAGGCAAACCAAGGAGACCAACACCACAAGGCCTGCTAACGCTCCCATGCCTGCCCATTCCTTCAGATGATTCATGGCTGCAGCAATCCATGATGATAATCCTGTGGCTAGTCCTGCGCCCACTCTGGTAGAATTTACCATGACAATGGCCACTCTCAGCTGCTCCATCGTAGTATCGAATTCTCCAGTCCAATTACCTAAAATATAGCTAGACAATTGTTTAGACAGATTTGCAGCACAGGAAAAATTCTCATGTTGTATGCTAGTGATTCAATCATGCATTAAGATACATGTCTATTGTAAAGGTTATCATGAAAAGTCAAGGAGAAATTGTATGTTTACTCAGAAATTTTCTAGCAAAAAAATGAATATAAACAAGTAAACATTCCTTCACTTAATTATTTCAATCTACTACATGATGACTTTTACAGTCATCCTTTTAAAATTCCATCATATTGAAATTTTGAGCCTCTTTATCTCTCCTAGAGGGAAAGAGTATAATTGCGGTAAATGCCAATAAAATACAGTTATCATACTCAAATGGCCTAAATCACATTGACCAATATCCCTATCCATCTAGTTCTTTGATACTTTTCTTTTATTTCCACCTTTTGTTTCAGTGAAATTTTCTTTAGTCATTTTTCCCATTTGCAATTGCTTCTCTCCTTTGCTGTAATGAGCTTGAATTAAATCACTCTTCACTGTTCAAATCTTCTGATGCAATTTTGTTTTAACATAGCAAAAACTATGTGACTATTTGACTCAGATGGGAAAAGATTCACTGTTAAATATAATGTCACTTTTATTCAATTAAGAAGTGCATGTAGAAAATTGAAAAAGGCTATAATGTTCAAAATTTCTTAACCATATTCATTATTTTCTCATTATCTTATAGATTTAAAACCAAAAAAGGGCCTTGAAGTCTTCCCAAATGTAATTGACACAACACCAGTTAAAGGACAAAACTTCTTAATGGAAAAGAGTTTCTTTATGGTCAAGAGAATGAAATATCTGGTCTAGGTAGAAAATTAACAATCCTCTTTTATAGGATCAAAGACCTGCCTATCGAACAATCTCCATAGGAATAGAAGGACTACCTCTGCAAAGGTTGTTTCACCTTATATATGCTAAAATGTTAAGAGGAATAATTATCCCTTCAATGAGATACTGTAGTTTCCTTCTCAGATTTCTTATCCCTAGCTCAGTTCCTACAAGCTACCAGAAAGTGCTGTTGGGTCTTCTCAACTTTCTCAGAAAGATGTGACTCTTTCTTTTCTTTTCTTTCCTTTATTTTTTCCTGTCTCTTTGTTTTAAATGATAGCCAGACCCTAAGTGTTACATTTATGCAACTTCAGGCTACCTTACTTTTATTAAGGTCACCCTCCTCATGTGATGGTTTGTAGCCATTTGGCTTAACTCCCTCCTGGCTTAACTCAAACTATACCAGCTTAGTTTTTGCTTTTGTGACAGGGGAAGGCAGTACAGAGGTTCCTCCATTTTGTATTCTGGCTGAGACCATTTTAAGGTTGACTATAATTTGACGTCCTTGGTGAAAAAAAAATATAGAAATTACCCAAGTCTATATTAAGAAACTGAGGTCAAGATACCACAGCTAATTTATATTGGCTTCTTTTAAACTGTTTACCTGTGAAAATTGCCTTTTACTGCTTATCTTAACTTTTGTTAAACTGCTTGTTTGTGCAAAAGAAATGTCTCCCAGCAACTGCCAAGCAAGATAACAGGACATGATTTTTACATTTAAATGTCTTCTTTCTCCAAACACTAGGGTCTACACTTGGGTCCCAAACACATCAATGTAGTTCCAGCTGGCTGGAATAAAGAATTTCAATTAGCTATAAGCCATATCTGAGTGGTTTTCTCCAGTGAGCTCCATATAAAAACCTTCTTTTCCTTATTCACTTGCTGAAATTTACAGCTTCTCTGTTCTGGGATTTGTATTTAAACTTCTAATGAAATTGTCTTCTATGCCCAGATATTTTTGGTCCTTGTGGCACTCTCATCCTCTTCAGGTCTTCTAACTCCACCTTCTTTCATATGATTCCCTGAACTCTGCCCAAGGTATGGTTATGAGTCTCAGTGTCTGCTTTGATACACTGCTAAGTAGTCTTACAGAGGTCCTCTATGGTAGGCTCCTGTCCGGTTTCTTGTTTTCTCCTACTTCCAATGTCTATCCCATTTGTCTTTTTAAGTGAAGATTGATCATCTTACTCCGGGTCTTTTTTCCTGTTTATCTTCTTTAGGTGTATAGATTTTAGTATGTTTATACTATCTTATAGGTCTAGCATCCACTTATAAGTGAGTATATACCGTGTGTGTCTGCTTCTGCAATACCTCACTCAGGATGATCTTTTCTAGATCCCTCCATTTGCCTACAAATTTCATGATTTCCTTGTTTTTAATTGTTGAGTAGTATTCCATTGTGTAAATGTACCACAGTTTCTGTATCCATTCTCTATTGAGGGACATATCTGGGCACAGGGGTCTTTTCTGAAACTGAGTCTCCAAGCAAGGACCATGCGTGGATATAACCTAGAAACCCTGCTCAGACGTAGCCCATGGAAGCTCAGCATCCAAGTGGGTTCCCTAGTAAGGGGAACAGGGACTGTCTCTGACATGAATTCAGTGGCAGGCTCTTTGACCTCCCCCATCCCCCGAAGGAGGAATAACCTTGCTAGGCCACAGAGGAGGACATTGCAGCCAGTTCTGATGAGACCTGATAAACTAGGGTCAGATGGAAGGGGAGGAGGACCTCCCCTATCAGTGGACTTAGAGAGGGTCAGGAAGGGTGGGATTGGGAGGGAATGAGGGAGGGCTCTACAGCTGGGATACAAAGTAGATAACCTGTAATTAATATGAAAAATAAAAATTAAAAAAAATTTTCTTCTAACTTCTGTTTTAATTTTTCCTAAATTTAAATTTATTTATAAACAAAACTTAGAACCTCAAGAGTCAATTCCATTTTTCCCTGATATCATCTGATGACCATGAAGGTACTTAACCAAATTTTCAGTACCACAATCTAAAACCTATGCTTTCTTTAAATTTTCATATTTAAAATCTTGCAACACTTATTATGACATTAATTTAAAATCTTCAGGTTTAATTTTTACATACTTCATACTCAGTTTTATTTCCTTAGCTCTTATGTACATCTTCAGATTTTCTTCACACAACATATATTTTTCAAATAAATTTACCATACTATATTAAATAATCCAAAATCAAATTTCAACACATTGTGAACAAGTACTACAGATACCATATATCAACGTTTTTTTTAATTAGCAAAAAACAATCTTTTCAAATTAATTTAAAAATGAAAGAAGTGTATACAGAAATAATTGATATTTACTTTTAGAATAAGTTTTCAATTAATTGAAAAAAATTTCATGTACTTTTAGATGATATTTTAACTTTTAGATGACATACCAAAGCAAAAATCTTAAAATGGTAATACCCTGAATTTTCTTTTCTCCCCTCATTTATTGTTTTTCACTTTCCATCCTTTTATCCCCTTCTCTCCTCCCCTCCCTGTCCCACCATATCTCTCTCCTCCTCTCCTTTTTTTTTTTTTTTTAAGAAAAGGAGAGCTTCCATTCCCAACCACCCTAGCTCATCAAGTTGCATTAGGATTGAACATGTCCACTGCCTAGCAAGGCAGTCCCAGTAGGGGAAAGTGATCTAAAAGCTAGCAACTGAGTCCATGTCCAATACAGTCCCCACTTCCCTTACTAGAGTACCCACGTGAAGCCTAAACTGTGCATCTGCTACATCTTTGTAGAAGGCCTAAGTCCAGTTTCTGCAAGGTCCTTGGTTCATGCTTCAGTCTCAGTAAAACCCTTTGGGCCCTGTTGGCACTGTTGTTTTTCTTTTCTCTACAGGCCTTCTGTCCTGTCACTCTTGCTCTCCTAGGGCTTGATCTCCACCCTCTTTACTCTCTGTGCCCCCTCTCCTACCTTGTTCCCTCTCTGCAACCATTACCTCTGTCTACTATATCTCCCTGTCAGAGTGAGATTTATGTTTCCTTGGTTGGGTCCTCCCTATTATCTTCTTTGGGTCTGTGCCTCGTAGTATGCATATCCTTTACTATATGGCTAAAATCTACTTATAAGTGAGTATATACTATGTGTGTCTTTCTGGGTCTGGGTTACCTCACTCAGGATGATCTTTTTATAGTTCCATCCATTTGTCTGCAAATTTCACAATTTCTTTGTTTTTAAGAGCTGAGTATTATACCCTGTATTTTCAATTGAGTAACATACAAATAATTTTAAATACAGAAACGTTATTTAAAAAAACACATGAGGAATTGAACAATCCCAAGAAAAACCACTACATTTATTTCATAATCTAGCTGGGTGGTCTTGCCTAGCCTTAGTGGGAAGAAGATGTGTGTAGTCCTGATAGAACTAGATTTGCCAGGGTGCACTGGTAAGGGGGAGCTCTCATTTTCTGAAGAGAAGGGGAGGGTGGAAAGAGGAAAGAGGGGGTGGAAAGAGGAAAGAGGGTGGGAGTGTAGGACTGGGAGGAGAAGAGGTGTTAATTTGGGATGTAAAGTAGATAGATAGATAGATAGATAGATAGATAGATAGATAGATAGATGGATGGTTGGATAAAAAGATGAAATCAAGACTGGAAGTTCAAGAATAGCCTCCCAAATATCAGTGTCATGGGATATACGTAAATTTTCACTTCACACACTGACAATTTTAGTCTTCAAATTGATAATATTTTAATCTTAAAAATGAATATTAACAAATCTGCAGAGACTGATGCACAAACCAAGGACCATGCATGGAGAAGACCCAGACCTCCTGCTCAGATGTAGCACATAGGCAGCTCAGTCTCCAAGTGTGTTCCTGAGTAAGGGAAGCAGGGGCTGTCTCTGACATGGACTCTATTGCTTGCTCTTTAATCACTGCCCCCCACTCAGTCCCCTGGCAGAGCAGCCTTGCCAGGCCACAAAGGAAGAGGACCCAGGCAGTCCTGATGAGACTTAATTGGCTAGGGTGAGAAGGTAGAGGAGGAGCACTCCTCCTTTTAGTGGACTAGCGTAGGGGGGTGGGGGAAAAGGGAGGAGAAGTGGGACTTGGAGGAGATGAGGGAGGTGGCTACAATTGGGATATAAAGTGAATAAATTTTTAAAAATATAAGTAAAAATGATACGCTCAGGATGCGAGGCTAAGCACTGCACTCAGGGTCAGCAGCTTTCGACCCAGAGAAGAGCATGTCTGATTGCATGCAGGTTGATGCCCCAGGTCCCGCCTCTGAGAAAAAGGTATCGGTCGGGTCTGATGCTCTTTGGGTGGATGACACCTAAATGAACATCAGTACAAAGTCCCAAATTTATTTCTAATATCAGAGATCAGACCTCTACTCTTGCCTGATGCGTCTAAAACAAAAAGGGGGAACTGTAGAGAGCTGCGGAATGCTATGCCTTAAAGATGGAGCTGGTTTCTGCCTTCCACCTTCCCGATGGTGAGTGCTCTCTCTCACGAACAACTCCACATTTGGCTAAGGCTGAGGATCTGGCTTGCTTCCATGTATGTGGACCTATCTGCATTGCCCATGTGGCACGCCTGGGTTGGCTACCCAGAGGCTATTTAAGCTGTGGGCTGGCTTTCCCCAGGGTCCGAGGATTGTTCAAGGTTCCTGAATAAACTGCATTGAAAAAAAATATATATATAAGTAAACTTAATTTAAAACAATACCTGCTGCACGTGCATAAGTAAACAATCAGGCTGCAGCTGATGAGACCACTCTCTGTATATCCTCACAAAGACTCTTCCCTTGAGATTTTGTGTTGTTGTAGTTTATAAGAGAGAAAGAAAGCAAAAGAGAAAAAAAGGAAGAGAGAGAGAGAGAGAAGAAGAAGAAGAAGAAGAAGAAGAAGAAGAAGAAGAAGAAGAAGAAGAAGAAGAAGAAGAAGAAGAAGAAAGAACCTCTGGAAAAAGTGAGAAAAATAATTTCTGTTATGTCCCAGGGAAAATCACATACTGACTGGGGCAGTTCTCTCTAAGTTATCTAGTCTCATGTTTCAATGCCTTGAGCTGTCATACAGTTCTGTTAACTCACAGTAATGTCAAATAATTCTTATCTAGACACAGATAAAAATTTCCAAGAATTTCCATGGAACCCAGTTTATTTTTCTGTCTCCAGCTGTGCCAAATGCCCCTTCCATTTCTGTGTATTCATGACAACTTTACTGTAGCTATATATAGTAAACATGTCCTTTTAATTTTTAAAAAATGAATATTAAATTTTAAATAACAGATGAAGTTAGAGCTGGCATCTTGAACTTCTGCTCGAATGTAGCCCGTGTTGCTCAGTAACCAATTGGTTTCCCATAGTAAGGGGAACAGAGACTATTTCTGACAGGAACTCAATGGCAGTCTTTTTTACCTCCCCACCTCCCAAGAGAGGAGCAGTCCTGCTAGGCCACAGAGGAGAATTTTGCAGCCAATCCTGAAGATATGTGATAAAACAGGGTCAGATGAAAAGGGAGGAAGTCTTCCCCAATCAGTGGACTTGGAAAGGGGCAGGAAGGAGATAAGGGAGGAAGGGTGGGATTGGGAGGGAATGAGGGAGCGGGATACAGTTGGGATACAGAGTTAATAAAATGTAACTAATAATAAAAATTAAAACATATAAAATTAAAAAAAAATGGCGTCTTGTTGGGTACAGGAGAATCAGAAACTGTGGTGTATGGCTTCTAAGATTAATTAAAGTGATACTTGAGTTTCCATATGATAAATTCCTTTAAAAGTTTAATTTTATTGAAAACCTAACTACATATTTTGTAAATTATAAATTCATCTAAAAAAAAAGAAAAGCAGTGGCCAGACTACTGACTGCAAACATCTACAGTTCTAGTTCTTAGGAAGACAAGAAGATCTAAAGTACAAGACTAGGTTAGCCAAAAAGTGACAATAGTCCTCCACAAAATAGAACTTTGAAAACTATTTGGTTAAATTATAAAATTACTAAGAATCTTGCGAAGTTTTGCTTTAGGGTACCTTAATTTATTTGAAATTATTATCAGAGTTTTAGTGGAATAGGTGTTTATGTTGATAATTTGTCCATGGTGCGCACACCCCTCCAACCATTTCTCTACAGGCACGGTCTGCTGTCCTCTGGTTTCTGTACCTACAGCCTGACGTCTGTGGACTGTTGACTCTGATTCTCACCTGAGCTTCAGCAAAGCAATAACAAGATAATGTCTTCTGTATATGTGAATTGTCTCCTCAACTCCAGTTTCTTTCCCACTGCTGGAATCCATGAGTTCACCATAGTAATAAACTTAGACAAAATATGTGAATTAGATTTTCTTTGTAGAAAATTTCACATGGAAGTCTGAGACACACAAGGCACAGAAGATGTGAACTGGGGTGAAGAATAATTGAAATTCTAAACAGGAATACCATAAGTCTCTGACTGTCTGGGTTGAAATTCAAATGGCTACATGGATGGGGCACACAGCTATACATGTAGGAAAAATACCTATATGCATAAAATGATAAAATAGTGAGAAAAAAGATTGACTGTATACACATATATTGTCATTATGACCAGAGCAAGGAGAGCTGCGAATAAGTGTTTTCCCTTAAGTCAGACTCCTTACACCTCGAACATTAACAGTGAGAACCAGAAAGAGAGCAAATTCATATCCTACTAGGAAACTTTAACCCTAATGAATGGCCCAGCAAACCATCAGGTTCTGTGTCTTCGCTACTTTTCCGTTGCAGTGAAGAGACACCATGACCAAAGCAACCTTTATAAATGAAAACATTTACTTGGGGCTAGCTTTCGTCCATCATCATCATGGGGGAAACATTATGCAGGCAGACATGGTGCTGGAGAAGAAGCTGAGAGTTTTATGTCTTGATCCACTCACAGCAGAAGGAACTGTGTGTGACATTCACATAGCTTGAGCATATATGACCTCAAAGCCCACCTCCACAGTGACACACTTCCTCCAACAAGGCCACACGTACTCCAACAAACCATAATAGTGCCGCTCCGTATGGCTAAATATTTAAGCATGTGAGTTTTGGGGGGCCGTATCTATCACATCACCACATTTTGGTGACAAAATCAGCTCCATACCTGCTTGCAAGAACAAAACCTAATTATTTTTTCACTTTTGAAGTCAACATAATAGAGTTTCAAAAGTCTATTCAATTATGTCTTCTCATTGTTAGAAATAATGAGCCAGCGGATGGATGGATGGATAGATAGATAGATAGATAGATAGATAGATAGATAGATAGATAGATAGATAGATATAATTATATTTCTGCTTTTGAATTACTTGTACTGATTTCTGATGATAATTGATTCTGATGATAATTTTCAATGGGCTGAATTTATATGTGGTTACTTTTAGTAGTGAAATATTTCTGATTCTTTAAAAGATGTTTTTGAGAGGTGAGAGTGATAGCTCAGTCAGGAGAGTGCTCAGTGTTTTCACATGAGGACTTAGGTTTGAGCCCCAACACCCACGTGATACAGCTGAGTGTTGTGGAGTATAAATCTCATAGCAGCACTGGGGAGGCAGAGCCAAGAGAATGACTCGGCTTTGCTGAGTAGACAATTTATTCAGTGAGCTCCAGGTTCAATAAGAGACCTTGTCTCAAAAATAAGGCAGAGATGAAGCCATCCAGCTTCGACCTCTGGCCACCAAAAGTATGTACATACAAATGCACATGCATGATGCTCTCTCTCTTTCTCTCTCTGTCTCATACACACAAACACAGAGATTTATTAATGATAACAAAGCAAGTTAGAAATATCTATTCTATGGTTTATAGCTTTTCTTGACTTTCCCATGTATATGTATATATTAAATATTAACATGCTAACACTGCAAAGGCAAGAAAAGCTTATTAGGTCATGTGCTTGAGGAAAAAAAAACAAAATAATCATACATGGCCCATAAATTTTATATGTCTAACACATTTATTAGTAGATGACCATAAATTCTAATAAAGAGAAGTGACAGGTGGCACAAGCGACTTCCTTGTTTATGAAGACGGAAATGAACTTCATATGTTCAGTGCCATTTAGATTATTTTCTCACACTCGAATCTTTCATTAATTTTCTTTTTTATTGAAAAAAATTGATACAATATATTTTTATTTTAGGGAGTATGAAGATAAATTGAAATAAAATTCCTTAAGTATCCAAAATGTAAACTACACTCTGTGCATCCTGCCATGCATTCTGTTCTTCTGTTCTGCTCTTTAAAAAAAAAAAATGTTCATGATTCAGACATCTTCAGAATTTGGGGGGAATTAAGTACACTCAGCTGCTACAGAACTCTTCATCTCCTCACCATGAGGCATATTGGCAGACCGCACTCTTTAGCCTCTGTTTTAGCAGGCTTGCCAGCAATGTTTGTGTATTTCTTTCTATCTGATATTAATCCCTATCACACTTGCTTTTTCATCATCTAGACTTTTGTTTTGACAATTTCTCAGCTAGGTTTCACATTTCCCTAATATTATTTATTTATTTATTTATTTATTTATTTACTTTTGATACACAGCAATGCTGTATTTGCTTTTTTTTTTTTTTTTAAAGGGGAAAGATGGATTCTGTTTATGTATGTACACAGAGTAGACACAGTCAGAGCGCTGGAGAGAGGGAAGACTGTAGTGTTAACATCACAGTCAAGACAGTGGCCCTTTCTAGGAGGGCATTTATGCTAAATAAAGACTCATATGTGACTTCCATCCTGGCACACTCAGTCTTGATCATTTAAAAGCAATAACTAGCTTTAGACAGTAGTCATGATGTGTAGTTACTGAAATGCACGCATCATTCTAAAGATCAGGATTTGAAGCTGATGGTGCTATGCTCTGTGATTCTTCTTTTTCTTAAGATTCCAATCCTGTTCTTTCCAATAGGGCAGCTGTTAGTCACACATGGCTATTGAGCACTTGAAATATACATTCTGAATTGTGTGTCTGTGTGTGTCTGTTTGGCGTGCTGACGATGGAACCTAGGACATGAATCTCCCACATGCTAGGCAGGTGGTCTATCCCTGAGCCACACCCCAGCCCCTCACTGGGGGATTCTAGGCAGGGCTCTACCACTGAGCCACACCCCAACCCCTCACTGGGAGATTCTAGGCAGGTGATCCACCTCTGAGCCATTACCTCAGTCCCAGAACTGGTTCCTACTACCTAGAGAATATTAAAGGAGCTTTCAAATCTCATTATTTTGGCATGTGGACCCAGATCCTTGGCAGTAGTCAGACATTGTTTGTTAATGGGGAAGAACAAGTGAAAATCTCCCATGACCTGCAACAACAACCCATATCAGTATTGTACATGTTTGATATTTTCTGTTCCATGACCCTCCCCCTGCACCTGAGACAGAGTTTCTCTGTGTAACCCTGGCTGTCCTGGACTCACTTTGTAGACAAGGCTGGTCTTGAACTCACAGAGATCTGCCTGCCCTAGTGCAGGGATTACAGGTGTGGGTCACCACACCCAGTTCTTTTCTATTGTTTGTTTTTATTTTTTTTTTACCTTTTACCCCCCATAAGCCCCTCTCTCCTTCCCTCCCGATCCCACCCTTCCTCCCCTTTCTGCATGCATGCCCCTCCCCAAGTCCACTGATAGGGGAGATCTTCCTCTCCTTCTTTCTGAACTTAGACTATCAGTTCTCATCAGAAGTGGCTGCATTGTCCTCTTCTGTGGCCTGGTAAGGCTGCTCCTCCCTCAGGGGGAGGTGATCAAAGAGCAGGCCAGTCAGATTATGTCAGAGGCAGTCCCTCTTCCCATTACTATGGAACCCACTTGGACACTGAACTGCCATGGGCTACATCTGTGCAGGGGTTCTAGGTTATCTCCATGAATAGTCCTTGGTTGGAGTATGAGTCTCTGGGAAGTTCCCTGTGTTCAAATTATTTTCTTGTTCTGTTGCTCTCCTTGTGGAGTTCCTGTCCTCTCCAGCTCTTACTATTTCCCACTTCTTACATAAAATTCCATTCACTTTGCCCGACAGTTGGCCATCAGGCTCAGCATCTGCTTTGATAGTCTGCAGGGCAGAGGCTTTGCTGTATTTGCTTCGTAAAAAAAAAAAGAAAAAGAAAGGAAAGAAATTTCTCAAGTCCACATTATCTTTACTCACAAATTTTATTTCTTTTTTTCCTGGTGGAGAAAAAAAAAAAAAACACATTAAAAACCTGTTTATACTCTATAGTACTTTTATTTACGAACTTCAAATAATGAAGAAATCTGCCATACCTTTAGATATTCAGCCATCATTTCATTACTCACTGTAATAGAGCTAGTTTAAGTGTTGGGTGATAGGTTACATGGTAGGCAGTACCTGTAATCTACACTAGTAAGGCTACAATATGAGGATTCCTGTGATTTCAAGGCCAACACAGCTACACAGTGTCATTCAAGACAATATGGACAACAGAATGAGACCTTGTCTCAAAACAGTGACAAAATTGACAAAATTAATTGATTAAGTAACCAAATGATTATTTTTTCACAATCATTTTTTCATTTCTGTAAAAATACCCAAGTGCCTGAAGATTGCTGTCATATTTAACATTTAGAGTAATGTCTTCAAACATTGTTAATATTTTTATGGCTGCACTGTTTTTCATAGAACTAACATGAATAGCTTCTTCTGATAAATCTCAAGAAGGATGACTTTTCTTCCCCAAAGTACAAGCTGAGACAAACTTCCCTCTTTCCTTCTGAGGCTGGATTGGATGTCAGTCTGGTTACAAGTATCGTGATACTTCATAAACAGACTTTGGCCTTTGCTAGTATGAGGCTTATTAAATCCCAAATAGTGGAGGATCAACAAATTAAAAAAAAATGTGATTAACCCACAAGCTAACAGGAGTGAAAAAGAAAATGGAACCCAAAAAGTCATTATATTTGAGTCCATAGGTTCACCATAGGTTCAGCAGTACCTGAATGTTTTCCAATTCATATGAGTTGATATCTGCTTGAATTGGGTTTCTGCACCTGAATATGAAAGTTATCACCTAGTACAATAGCTATTCCAAGCCTTTCCTTCCTTTCTCTGTCTAGCAAGTGGTAAAACTATGAATTTGACTGCAAAGAGTAGATAAGATATAATTTCATCATCCAGTAAGTAGGTTTTCTGTGACTATACACTCTTAGCTGTCAGCTTGTATAGCTCTGCATTCAGCCAAAGAAACAGAACCAAAAGGATGGAACACACACACACACACACACACCAAATCAAAACATAAAACAATGTACCTTGCTCAAACTTCTTTTCTCAGGCCATCTATGAGACATGCAATCTATCAGGCATGAAATCTATACAGCATGAAATCTACGGGACAGGCCCTCAGCAAGAGAGCATCCCGCATCTTGGGCAAAAACTGAAGCTATCTTTCAGCATGGTGGAATTCTTTCATCCTCAGCAAAGCCTTAGTTATTAGTTCTGATCAAGGAGATTTTGGGTGTTCTGAATCAAACTCAATTTAACGGGCTAGGATAGCCATCTTTACTTAACGACAACCGGAATTGCCACCACAGTCTGAAGACTGCAAGTCATCCAGGATGATAGGTGTGAAGAATCCTCACACAGACTGTAGATCTTCCACAACTGAAGACTTTCCCACCATAGTCACTTTAAAAAGAACCAGAAATTTGGTGAATGATAAATGTAAGCATATTAGAGCATGGCACTCTAAGTACAATAGAACATTTCTGAAAAGTCATATTAATTTTATAGTTTCCCTTGGTGTTAAAGCCTTTGCAGGGACTGCTTAACTCACACAGACAACTGTTTTCTGATCCCTCTTCCACAGATAGCAAAGTTAATTCTCAATACTCTTAATGCAACAATATACAACAGATGAACCAGGCATAGTGTCACATAAATAGAATCTATAACTTAGGAGGCTGAGGAGGCAGAATTGCTGCCAGGCTGAAGTTTAAGATCCTCTTTCAAAAATCTGATTTAAGAAATGTACACAATTCCACAACAAATCCCTCCTCAGAATCTCCATTATGGAGCTGAGTCTGAACCATGTCCCACCATCCTCTTTACCTTTCCCTCTAACACACCTATCAACAATATTCCATGTGTTTAACCTAAAAACCTTACGAAACATCGAGACAATTATTCCCTAGGATAGTCTAATAATGACACTTCAGGCATGTGGTTTAAAACTACAACAAAGAGTGATATAGCACCTAAAATGTATGTTCAACAAATGCCCCCAAATAAAATAAACTGTTAGTAAAACATATTTATTCATAATAGTAGAAGTGAAGTGTTTGTTTTAATTAACATCTAAACTTACTGTATTTTACTAAACACAAAGCAAAATATTCACTTTAAAATGCGGAAAGATTATTGAATAAATTTTGAGCACATTAGAAATTACCAATATGCTATATCAAGGATCCCAAAATTAGTTCATAGTGCTTATTTTCAGCCAATTTCGATTCTAGTCTGCTAAAGTTGAAATGAGTCTGAATTTAATAACACCATATCAGTCAATTCTCTTAGTGACTTCATTATGAACACAATAGCTTCAATATTGTATTTATATTATTCTACCTTAATGAAGAAAAAAGAAAAGTCATGTAAAAATAAAGATAAGGCTAGGCTTCCCACTTCATCCAAAAGAAGAGAAAACGAGTATTTTTGAGTAATAATGATGGCAAATGTATTTACATTTTTCTTATGATATCTTGGGGGAATTGGCAAAATGAGTCAATAAATATCCTGTGGACCTGAGTTCAATTTCTTACATCCAAGATGGAAGGAGAACTCCTCAGCCCATAAAGTTCTCATGTGACTCCCACAGATGTGCTGTGTGCATGTGCATGACCTCAGACATATCACATTTGCATACAAAGACCAATAATTTAAAACATGTGGGGAAATTTTTAATTCTGTATAAATGACAACTTTTTGATAAATAAGTCTAATTCTGGCCATGATCACTGCTAGAGTGAGCAATAGAAATATAACTATTTGCCATAACATATATTTAAAATACCAAAATAGCAAATGCTTTTATTTTCATAACTCATTTGTCAAATAGAGACATATGTATTCTAACAACCCCTCTCACTTAAGTATGTGAACTGTCGCGTTTTCTTTCTCTTCCTCTTCCAATTTTACCCAACTTCTAAGCAGTCCAAAAAATAATATTGCAGAATGACTAAGATTACCAAGTCGTTCTTAGTCTGTCCAAAGTAGTAAAATAGTGTTCAAGCAATGGGAGTTATGAACAAAAATCAGCACATATGCTCGAACATTAGCAATGAAAAAGTCAGTTTTGGAGAATGTTCCTGCTCGGGGCTTGCCAGTTTTTGTTAAGGAGTTTTTTGCTTATGGGCAGGGCACACACTTCCATTATTTGAAGGACTGAAAGCAGAAGAGATGACCTAATTTGTGACTGTGTGTTCATTCTGAAGTACAAAGTGTGCAGTTTGTTGATGATAATGGTACATGATATGGACATAATTCATCATGGAAGTAAATAACACCGTCAGTTAGAGTTGGATTTAACACACATCACCACTGTGTTCAAAACCATCCAATGGTAATTATTTTAATGTAAGGAAAAGCAGGAAAACTACATGTGGTCCAGCCTCTGTGAGGACAGTAACGAGCTTATCTTTTTCTACAATATTGAATCAGCTCATAAAGTTTTAACACATAATACTCACTCACTAAAGTCCCAATGTCTTTACTAGCAGTGTGTCATAGCCATATAGGTCATACTTACACTAGCAGAGAAACACTTAAAGAAATGTTCAACATCTCTAGGCATCAGGGAAATGCAAATCAAAACAACTCTGAGATTCCATCTTACACCTATCAGAATGGTGATCAAAAACTCAAGTGACAACAGATGCTGGAGAGGAAGTGGATAAAGGGGAATCCTCTTCTATTGCCGGTAGGAATGTAAACTTGTACAACCACTTTGGAAATCTGGCGCTTTCTCAGAAAATTGGTAATAGCACCAACTCACCAACTCAAGATCCAGCTATACCATTCCAAGGTATATACCCAAAAAAGGCCCCACCAATCAAAAAGGACATTTGCTCAACTATGTTCATAGCAAGATTATTTGACATACCCAGAATCTGGAAACAACCTATATGTTCCTCAATGGAAGAATGGATGCAGAAATTGTGGTACCTCTACATAGCAGAATAATACTCAGTCATTAAAAACAAGGAAATCAGTTCTCTCTTTCTTAAGAAATTTCTGTTGACTTTGTTTTAAACCCTAAGATCACAGTTTCCATGAGTCTCAAGAATTTTCTTGATGAGCCCTTGAAAGAAATGTTTCACACATCATTTCTCCCTCTCGCCTTGAATTCTCTATTAGTTCTTGAGCATTTCCTATTTATAAATTTTGATCCCCAAATCCAAAACTTTGAACCATATATGAGTTTTGTTATGATTCATCCTAATGTTTTCAGACTGGGATTATGATTCCTAGCATTTCTAGCAATCTTTCGTTGTTGGTGGTGCAAGTTGAAAAGGCACTGAGGTACTCTGTTTTGATTTACCTGGCTATGAATTAGGATGTGTTTAGTATTTTATGTGGCTTTATAGCACAGGCTAGAATTTCCTTTGAGAGTTCTTGAAATTGCCTCTCCCATTGCTTTGGGTTACTATGAAGAATATTTCTGAAACAAGAGCACAGGCTTACAATTTTCAGTCCTAATATCCTTTTATTATGGTGAACCCAAATGATGAAATGGTTAAATATAGAATTAGGGGAGCATTAGCTAATCCTATGACTGTCTCAGCCTTCACTGGACTCTGTCTGTGAAGTGTCACCTTTATTTCTCTTTCTCACCTAATTTTAACCTCCGAACATAAGACAAGTCAAAACAGGGCTGTAACTGGCAGTGTTTGTGCCCACCCTGCTACACAACCTGTCAGTTGTGCTATGTGCTGATCCAATTTGATGAGGCCCTTAAAAAGTGATTTTCCTTTGGTATGAGGTCATTAGCAAAGAGCAGAGAAAGGGCTCTCAGTATATTCTAGAATTATGTATGCCTTTTTCTCTCCAAAGAAAAAAAGGGAGATGCTTCCCTGAAAACTTAGTAGAATAAAATAGATGAGACTGGGACTTCCCCTGAGAATTTTTTTACTGAGCAACGCAACTTTATTTATGTCACATTTTTATTTTTTAAACAAAATATATTTTTTTTAATTTACTTTTTATTAATTAAAATTTATTCACTTTGTATCCCAGTGTAGTTCCCTCCCTTCTCCCCTTGCAATCCCATCCTCCCTTCCTTTTGTCCTCCCATGCCCCTCCCCAATCCACTCATAGGGGAGGTCCTTCTCCCCTTCCCTCTGATATCCCATCAGGTATCATCAGGACCTGCTGCATTGTCTTCTTCTGTGGCCTGGCAAGGCTGCTCCCCCTCAAGGAGAGGTGATCAAAGAGCCAGCCTCTGAGTTCATGACAGAAACAGTCCCTGTTCCCATTACTTAGGAACCCACTTGGACACTGAGTTGCCATGGGCTACATCTGTGCAGGGGTTCTGAAAATTAGCCTTGTCAGATATAGGGTTGGCGAAGATCCTTTCCCAATCTGTCGGCTGTCATTTTGTTCTGATGACAGTGTCTTTTGTTTCACAGAAGCTTTTCAGTTTCATGAAGTCCCATTTATTGATTGTTCATCTTAGAGCCTGTGCTATTGGTGTTCTGTTGAGGAAGTTGTCTCCTGTGTCAATGAGTTCTAGGATCTTCCCTACTTTTTCTTCTATCAGATCTAGTGTGTCTGGCTTTATGTTGAGGTCTTTGATCCACTTGGACTTTAGTTTTGTGCAGGGTGATAAACATGGATCTATTTGCATTTTTCTACATGTAGACATCCAGTTAGACCAGCCCCACTTGTTGAAGATGCTGTCTTTTTTCCATTGTATGGTTTTGGCTTCTTTGTCAAAAATCAAGTATCTGTAGGTATGTAGATTTATTTCTGGGTCTTCTATTCAGTTCCATTGATCAAGCATTCTGTTTCTATGCCAGTATCATGCAGGTTTTATTACTATTGTTATGTAGTACAGCTTGAGATCAGCGATGGAGATACCTCCAGATGATCTGTTGTTTTACAGGATTGTTTTGGCAATTCTGGGTTGTTGTTTTTTTGTTATGTTTTTTTCCATATGAAGTTGAGAATTTTTCTTTCAAGTTCTGTAAAGAATTGTGTTGGTATTTTGATGGGAATTGCACTGAATCTGTACATTGCTTTTGGCAGGATGGCTATTTTCACTATATTAATCCTACCGATCCATGACCATGGGAGATCTTTCCATCTTTTCATATCTTCTTCAATTTCTTCAGGGACTTGAAGTTTTTTTTCTAACAAATTTTTCACTTGCATGGTTAGAGTCACACCAAGGTACTTTATGTTACTAGTGGCTATTGTGAAGGGTGTAGTTTGCCTAATTTCTTTCTCAACTCTTTTGTCTTTTGTATACATTAGGGCTACTGATTGTTTTTTTTAGTTAATTTTATATTTTATATACAGCCACTTTGCTGAAGGTGTTTATCAGCTGAAGGAATTCTCTGGTTGAATTCTTGGCATCACTCATATATACTATCATATCATCTGCGAATAGTGATACTTTGACTTCTTCCTTTCTGATTTGTATCTCCTTATCTCCTTTAGTCAGAAAGTTTTAATTCTGCAAGCAGCCCATGCTCTGTATTCAGCATTCGTTTGCCCTTCAAATCTTAACTCTGCTTTCAGTACTCTATGCCTTTTTCTGCTCATGTGTCTACAGGATTAGTGCAGAGGTTTGTACTGGAGGCTATTTCCTCTTCAGTTCTAAGAAGAAAAACAGTTTCCATTTCTATGGTTTCCTTTCTGTGAGGGTAAGCATGGTCACTTCTAAGTCATTCACATTTCAAACCAGAAACCTGTTCTCCAAGAAGAGGGAAATTAAAGATAAACTTATGGGAATCAATCTGATAGTCGTGATATTTCATATGAATACCTTATTGTCGTTAGTACATGGTTTTGTCATCATCCACATGGCTCATTATCACATTCATGGACCATGCTCAAAAAATATGGTAATTGAGCTAATATTTATTGGAAATAAGATTAAATTGTCGTTTTTATAGTTTTGCTATAGAGAGGGGAGAAACTAATATATCAGCCCTAACAACCTAGGAACTGGTAAAAGCTGGGAAAATTAACCATATATGAAAAAAAAATCTGCTCTCAGAACACATACACAGACACACATACACACACAATTTCAAAATATACGATGAAAGAATTATTTCAAGCTAGAAACAGCGGACCAGTTGGACTTTGAGGATGAGAAATGGAGTATGTCATGGCTGTCTCCACACACGACTTCTCCTCTGTCAATGACCCGTAGGAAATACTTTTAAAGGAATTATAGAATACTCATCTAATTTTAGGAAATGGGCAATTTCACTCACCTACTAGGAAATCCCATGACGATACATTTTGCTTGCATTAAGAAAATAGAAATGGTATAATAACATTTGACCACCATGGATATTATCTGAGAACTTAAATATTGTGGGTTTAGAGAATCTGTCTAGCTTTTAAAAATAGCACATTCTTATACTTGATTCTTTCTGGGACATAATATTAAATTTGGTTTTGACCAGTCTTCATCTGTTTTCTTAAAACTGTGGTTTTCCAGGCTACAATTTTTAGAACAATTTTATTTGGATAAACTTTTAATGCCTACCCATGAAAATTTCAACTTCTAAGGTCATTTTGGAAACTGCATATCTATTTTTTTTCTCTTTCTGAAACGCATGATAATTACCCTCAAGTCATTTAATTGTAGGGGAATTATTTTCTTCTTTGTGCTTATATGTTAATATATGCAGTATATGTTTTTATGCTTTTCACATTAAACACCAACAGACAGTAAATATTATTACTCATTAAAATATTTGTTACATATGACATGAGACAGTTGGCCAACTGCTAGGAAAACCTAACAGTAAACAGATATATTTTAACTACAAACTTAAACAAACAAATAATAACCTCTCATAAAATATAACATGCCAAATTCTTTAGGGAAAAATCCCCTGATTATCTAAATTTTTTTAATCTAATTCATGTGTAAAAAACAATGAATGTGTCACAGATATTCTTATAGAAAATTAATTTGACTGCTGTAAGTCTATTTTTTTTTTCAGGAGAAAAAAAGAGAAGAGTTCCATAAACATTTTGGTTAGCGATTTCTGTAGATAATATTAAGTTACTGCGAAGAAACACAGTTGCACATAAAAATGAGAATGTGTCTATTCTGATACAGAATATCAATGATGATTTTCTCAATATATTTATAGTTACTTTTTAAAAGATTTCCCAGGGAATATAGAAATGGAAGCCATGCATAATGAATTTAAGCACTGTAATAATAAAACATGATTCCAAAAACTGACCTTGGTAATATTCTAATAAATGTTTTATAGACAAAATTAAAATTGATTTCTATTTTTAAATTCATTAGTTTGTAAGGATGCATTGCAATGTGGCTGCTCCAGTAGAGGTAAATTGCTGTTGTTATACTTGCTTATTTACATTTGGTATTTTCTGTGTTTTTCTTTTCAGCAATTTTTATAGATATATAGTGATATAATTGAGTTTCATTACTCCAGTGTGAAAAATATCCCCCAATGATATTTCCCCTGTTAAGATTCTAAAATTAGTTGACATTGCCAATGGCTTAAAACCCTGCATTTTAGGTGCATCTACTTGCATGCATTCTTCTTTGCAAACCCAGGAAAATCCTTTATCTCACTTCATTATTTAATTTCAAGACCAAAGCAAGCAATTCCAGAAAGTGTAAACATAGGTGTTCCCCCAACTTCTTTCTCCACTGCTAGAAGTTCCTATTTTACCTCTGAAGACAAATTTGCCAAATACTTTGCAACAGTTTAATACAGAATATTGTTTCATAATATTATGGAACAATATTCTATATTAGAATATAGACTATATTAGACTATACTAGTCTAGCCACTAGCTAAGTGAATATCATATTCAGATGACATGTTTGTGTGTGTGTGTGTGTGTGTGTGTGTGTGTGTGCACATGCACATGCATGTGTGTATTCTGGAAGATTTGCATTAGTTTTCTAATTTCTGAATGCATAAAAAATATAGCATATGTTATGAAGTACAAAATCAGAGTTATTTAAAACAAGACTTTACTTTTCACTCTGCCTCATTTCTATCATGGGTCAACGTGACATTTTGTCCCCTCTTGGGGGTTGTTGCTCTGGAAATTCCACCTGTCTAAATGTGGATTGCCACAACAGGTATAAAAGGACAGGGTGGATGAGGCACAAGTTCTCAAGGGCTTTGACTTCTAGAGGGCCCCCACTCTCAGAACTTGTTGCTTCTAGTCACTGTTTATTCATCACAAAGCCATGTCTATCTTCAAAAATGTCAAGAGAAGCAGTTTTGTGCTATGACCAAGACAAGATATCCAGGGTATCAGTAAACAGCTTTGAGCATACTCACAAGAATAATCTGTTTTTTAGGGAAACAAAACATGTCCCAAATCCTATTAAATGCTATTTTTAAAAATGACAAGTTTCCTTAATTTTTATTATTTTTTCTCTAAGAAATATAAAAATTATCCTTAAAAGATTTTTGATAAAAACTATGTTAACCAGTATAGCTTTGCCTAGGCACCAATTATTGAGATGAAGTATAATTAAACAGAAATAACCACACTTTTAAAAACTAGCTTCATTATATACAAGAGCTTCCATGACCATTGCAAACTCAAGTAAAAGATAAAAAGGCACTAATATTTACATTTAACTCAGTATAAATGAGCTAATAAATAGATAAAGGTTAAGCTCTTGGGTACCTTTTGAAACAACAGTAGAAATTAAAAGAGGTAACATTAAAATATTTAGAATCAAAGTAATTTACACATATAATGAACAAGTTCATTGCAGAAGTGGCTTCCCAATATCAGAAAAGGGTAATAAGAATTATTCTTTACCTACATTAGAAAAGAAAGCAGCTAGAATATATAAAAATCATTATATATATATGATATATGGTTTTTAGTTTTTTAATTACATTTTTATTTTTTATATTAATCACAGTTTATTCACATTGTAACCCAGCTGCAGACCCCTTCTTCATTACCTCCTAATTCCACCCTCCCTCATCTCCTCTCATTCCCCTCTCCAAATCCATTGATAGGGGAGGGCCTCCTCCCCTTCCATCTGACCCTAGCTTATTAGGTCTCATCAGGACTGGCTGCATTGTCTTCCTCTGTGGCCTGGCAAGGCTGCTCTCTCATTAAGGGAAGGTGGTCAATGAGTCTGCCACTGAGTTCATGTCAGAGACAGTCCCTGTTCCCCTTAGTAGTGAGCCCACTTGGAGACTGAGCTTCCATGGACTACATCTGAGCAGGGGTTCTAGGTTATATCCATGAATGGTCCGTGGTTGGAGTATCAGTCTCAGAAAAGACCCCTGTGCCCAGATATTTTGGTTCTGTTGCTCTCCATGTGGAGATCCTATCCTCTCCAGGTCCCACTATCTCCCAAGTATTTCATCTGCCCAAAGTTTGGTTAAGAGTATCTTTTTTTTTTTTTTTGGTTTTTTTTTTTTTTTTTTTTTTTTTTTTTTGAGATAGGGTTATACTGAATAGCTTTGGCTGTCCTAGACTCGTTTTGTAGACCAGGTTGGCCTCGAAGTCACAGAAATACACCTGCCTCTGCCTCCCCCACTGCTGGGATTACAGGCGTAAACCACTGCACCAGTAAATATTAAAGCGAGTATTGCATATTTTTTTAAACTCCCAAAGTCTCAATCAAACCAAGATTTTAATAACGATGAAAACAAAGATCTCTATCTAGAAGCTCAAGACTCATTGCTTTCTTTTTTTTAATTTATGTAATTTATTTTTTTAACTTTTATTAATTATACTTTATTCACTTCATAATCAGGCTAAGTCTAAAAGTTGCAGCCATTTGATCAATGATAACTTACTGTAATAATTTTGGCTGCTCCAAATTTTCATCAAAATGTTTCACAGAAATTAACTCACACAGAAATGAGGAACTGAAGCAAATATTTAAATATATCTCAAATAATTAAAATTATTTATTCATAAGGAGCTTGTTCTAAGAGTTGGAAAAAGTATCAATAGTAACAAATGTACCCCTCTCTTGAAGGACAAGATTCCTTAGAGAAAACATACCTGTGAAGTCAAGATTAGACACAAAAATCTCTGAACCCTATTATCAGTATTTCCATGAACCAATAACCACTACAAATAAACCAAACTCTATGTGTTTCTCTCTTTCTTTTTTTGGGGGGGGCATAGGTATGAAGATGCTATGACCACATGAATTCATAATATGCCTTTCCCTACATTAAACAGGGATTTCAATAGGAAAAAAATATTCTTTCCTTTAAAACCTATCTTTCTTCTCTGGGTTTTCCTCTTCTCTACCTGAACGAATTCCTCCACCCGTTCTCATAGTCTCGAATATTGCCCAGAGTTTCTGTTATTTATGGCACATTTTGCTACTCATCAAGGATAAAATAATCATACACAGCATGATGAGTAAATAGAAAAGATTAACTTTGGCCCAGGGTTTAAATATATTATCAGTATGAATATCAAGTGATTCAAGCAAAACACATGGTAAATGAAATCCTTCACCATCTATAGAGCACTGTTTCTCAATCTCCCCAAAGCTATGACCCTTTAAGACAGTTCCTCATGTTATGAAGACCTCGAACCATAAAATTATTATTGTTGTTACTTCATAACTGTAATTTTGTTACTGTTATGAATCATAATGTAAATTTTAATTTTTTTTCTGATGATCTTAGGTGATACTTATGAAAAGATCATTTGACCTCTGAAGGGGTTGTGACCCACAGGTTGAGAATCACTGCTGTAGAAACAGTTTAAGAAGGTTTGCCCTGTATTTCATTCTTCATGATTGGGTCAAAATATTGATTTGCAGTGTAACCTGGCAGGATGCCATCCTCCAATCCAACTCCGATTCTCAAACCAAGGAATAAGCTTTTATTAGGGGAGAAAGGAGAAGAGGCAACAAGTAAACAGAATCATAAAATAAAAGCTGCTAGCATTAGCTGTCCTATCAATATTTTCCAGCTCTAATATTTCTAGGGCAAAATAGGAAGGGTCACAGAACGACAATCACTGATCTGGAAGTCACTGCCAGTGTTGTCACCATTGTTGACTAGAGTCGTCTCCACTCTAGTGTCTAAACCAATTGAAGGATCACTATCAGAAAATGTCAAACTACATGCAGCAAAGGTTGGGTTCAGACCCTTTAGGCAGACTTCTGGAAGCTGAATAGGAAGCTAGTCAAATTTTAATCTCCTTTGATTAATTGTGTAATTAAGTAACCACACTATCTTGGGATCAAATTTGTAAGCACCCTTTTCTCATCTTGGTAAAGTACAAAGGAAAAGAAGCTAATACAAATGCTCATGTTTTCTGTCTTTGGTGTTAAGGACCTGAAGAACTTTCCACCTAACAAGCTCTTTTCCTTTGCAGAAGGAAGCAAGTCGATGTAATGAGAACGGGTAGGTCATGCATTCAAACATACTCAAATCAATAAGATCATAGAGATGAAACAAAAAGGAAAATTATCCCTACTCTCCTTGTAACTGCTGCCCCAGCAGATACTCTCAGTTCCTCCTGCTGCTGAGACCTTTTAAATGTCTCTACTTCCTGACAGGCTCATGGTTTTATCCTTGTTTAATGTGCTCATTCACTCTGAGTAAGTCTTTGGGGTATTGTTTCAGTCCTAAAATGCAGTTTCTTAGAATTGAGCATCTAATGGGAGTTGCTTGGCTCAATTAGAACCACCTGAAACAGTTGGCTGTCATCAGAAGTCAGCATCGTAGCATGCAGATGGCCAGTTGTAAGGAAAAAAGGCTATTTATGGAAAGGAAGAGATTGTTGTAAATAAGCTAGCCAAGCAAAATATTTCTGAGACAAACAGAAATATTCTTTTTTAAAAATTTATTCTTTTTTAAGATTTATTTATTATTTATACAGCACTCTGCCTGTACGTGTGGCTGTACACTAGATATCACTATAGATGGTTGTGAGCCACCATGTGGTTGCTGGGAATTGAACTCAAGACCTTTGGAAGAACAGCCAGTATTCTTAACCTCTGAGCTATCTCTCTAGCCCCAACAGGAATATTCTTTCTTGCCTTTGCTCTCTTGATACCTTTGATTTTCTGGTTGATCCTTCTTGGTTGCGATTAGTTCCCTTTTTAGCTTTCAAGCTGGCAATTATCAGAGTCTTTGCAAGGTCCTTTTCACACTTCTTGACCACCCTCTAGAAATTTTCCTTCTTCACCAAGTATAAATACTGTATCTGAGGATGACTCCTGCATCTAAATCACTTTTGCATCTCTCACTTGCAAGTTGCAGGCTTGTCAAATACAAGAAAACAGGGGCATAAATGAGACAATTCTTGAGGACGTCGCAAGTGTCAAAGAGCTGAAACAGGTCTGATAGGAAAGGACCTTTAATAAGAATTCTTGTGTTTCAGCCAGATTAAGCTGAGCTTTTGTTTCCTGCAACTACAGAATGTTAAAGAATGTTAAGTTTCTTTTGTTTGATGAAATGGGTTCTTCCCACATGTTTTTTTTTTCTCCTCTGGCCATTTGCTCTCGGCTCCTTTGGCTCCTTTCTTATTCTCTTTTCTTTTTTCCATGGTCTGTCTGATTTAAGCAATTTTCAGTCTTCTCCAGAAATAGTCTCACAATATTCACATTGTCACTTCCTTTCTCAAACCACAGGCACCCACACTGAAAATTGAACTGGGGTAATATTATTTGACAATTAATAGTTCACCTTAGTACATAGAGATCAGAATTAAACTCAAATAAGTCATTTGATTTCTGAAGAGAGATCCCATATTTCAGTATGACCTATTGTGAAATACATAAAATAAAACAAGCTCAAGCCCTGTTTGTGCCAACAACAAAATTGGGTGGAAAAATATATTCTTAAAAATTCTACTTTTGCATGACCTCCTATAAAAAATTAATGCCTGCTCCTTATAACATTACTCCTAAATTTAATTAATAAGAGCTTTTGTTGTGAGCTATTCACCAGACAAGACCACTCAGATATGGGTTCAAATGAACTGAAATCATCATGGAGCTGGTCAAGTACTCTACTGGGTATTTGACAATTAAGGTGCCATCTCAAACCTTAATTGGGGTGAGATTTTAAGCACACACACATCCTGAGTTAAAATACTTCACTAAGCAAGAATGGTAAGCCTAGAGAAGCCAAAAAGCAAGGTCAGTACAGTTAAAGACTTTCCCAGAACTATGGACTTTAATGGACCAGACCTTTGTTCTCCTTTGGGCAGGTGTGCTATGTGATGGATTCCAGGGCGTGAATGGTACTTCTGTCATGCCATCAGTTTTGTTAAGGTCTGGGCTCTTATACTTTGAGATGGTTTGAAATTTAGAAAATGATCTCCGAAAATACTATCAATGAAGACCTGGATTATTTATTTATTTATTTATTTATTTATATCAAGTAAAGTAATTTAAATATTAAATGGGACCCTGGATGGAGGGACTCACATGTCTGTCTTGGAAGAGGAAATAAAATAGATAGACAATTGGAAGTGAGAGACGAGGGGACGACGTGGAGCTCTAGTGCAGTGGAAACCTCCTGAAATCTGAGGTGGTCCTAGTAAGGACTGCCAGTAATGGAGGGTTCAGAACCTCAAACAGGCATCTTCTGTAACCAGGCAAGGCTTTGCAGTGGTAGAGCTGGTATTACCAACCCAGTTACAAAGCCTACAACCTGTCCTGCCTGCAAGATATGCTAGGAAAATTATGGTGTAGAGTTTGTGGAAGTGGCCATCTAGTGACTGGTCTAACTTGTGGACCACACCATGATAAAGAGCCTATGTCTGATACTCAGAGACCTAAGGTAAAACTACACATGCACAACTAGCCAAAAAAAAAAAAAAATCAATGAGCCAGCCACTGATTTCATGTTAGAGACAACCCCTGTCCCCTTACTAGGGAACCCACTTAGAAACTGAGCTGCCTATCAGTTTCCTCTGAGCAGAGAGTCGAGGTCCTCTCCATGTATGGTCTTTGGTTGGAGTATCAGGCTCTGCAGGCCCCCTGGGCCCAGGTTTTTTGACTCTGTTGGTCTCCTTGGGGTGCTCCAGTCCCCTTAGTATCTGACTGTTTGATCACCTCCCCCTGTGGAATATAACCTTGCTAGATCATAGAGAAAGACAATACAGCCAGCCTTGATGAGACTTGCTAAGCTAAGGTCAGATGGAAGGGGAGGAGGTCCTCCCCTATCAGTAGACTAGGAAAGGGACACGGGAGGAGATGAGGGAAGGTGGGATTGGGAGGGAATGAAGGAAGGGGCTACAGCTGGTATTCAAAGTGAATAAATTATAATAAAGAAATTAGTTAATTAAAAATAAAAAATCAATGAAATTATTTCTAATTCTATTCTGTTATACTTATTATAGATTATTACAGATCAGTGTAACCCTTTGGTCATCAAAGAGGCTTACTTTAACAGTTAATAGGAACAGATACAGAGACCCATGGCCAAACATTAGATGGAGCTGGGGGAACCCCTCTGAAAAGGGGGAGAAAAAAGTGCAGGAGCCAGAGTGTTAAGGACAAACAAGTGAACACCACCCACAAAACCAACTAAGCAGAGCTTCTAGGGGCTCTCAGAGACTGAAGTGACATCATAGAACCTGCATGGGTCTGCACTAGGTCCTCTGCATATATGTTTAGTTAGCAGGGTTTGTTGGACTCCTGAGAGTAGGGATGTCTGACTCTTTTTCCTACTCTTGGGGCCCTTTTCCTCCTACTGGGTTGCCTTGTCTAGCCTTGATATGAAGGTTTGTGTCTATTTTTTATTGCATCTTGTTATCCAATGTTTGCTTGATATCCCTGAAAGGCTTTCTCTTTTCTGAATGAAAATGGAGGAGCAACAGATCTCGGGAAGAGGGGTAGTAGAGGAGAAACTTGACGGAGTAGAGAGAGGGTAAACTGGGGTCAGAATGTGTTGTATTAGAGAAGAATAAATAAAGAGAAAAATATATGAATATATAATATTAAATGAAAAGATCTTTAAAGAAAGACATGCGTAAGTACTTATGTATGGGCCATGTTCATCTTGGCATAAATAGTGTATCAGTATCTTTGATTCTATAGGCCAGTAGTTTGTAATAATGCTTTGCAAGTTCTTTTCAGGTTGGCATACATAACAAAACAAATGGCACAACTCACAGATAGCATAGAACCTTGATAGATGCACAAATGATGTAATTTAAACAGAAAAATAGCCTGGACAGTGTTCAATACTCTTCAGACATATTTGTGTCTTGAGTGCAAGAGTATTGATCCAGCTTGAAATGAGAAATTAGAGTGTTTATAAACACGCCTCTCTTGTGTGTTGATTTATAATAAAGACTGTGTACAACTTAATAATATGTTGCCATCAGGTCCCAGAGAGTGTTTTAGAATATTTTTCAGCAATTCCTAGGGTAAAATTAAATTTAAGTAGAAATTGCGTATGGATAGTAGTCTTCACTTTGAACAGAGATCTTCCTTCTTCCACCTTGTCTCCTAGCAGCGGTCAGGTTCTCTGGAGGATCCTGCAGCATGCATTCCAACGTGCCCTGAGCATGATTTTGTATATATTAAATAAAAAGGGGTAGTTATAAAATTTGAACAGATAATTGTCATCCAAAATACACATTTTTTTCTAAATTAATTTAGTTGAGCTAAAAAAAACAAGCTTCAATGTTCTTTGAAAATACAGAGAACGTTAAATGATCAGTTATGAATAGGCAGATGATGGGGCTGGAGAGATGTCTCAGGAGTGATGCCTGCCTACTGCTCTTGCAAACTATTCATGTTTGCTTCACAGCACCCACATAGGGCAGCTCCCAACAGCCTTTCCAGCTCCGAGGGATCTGCCACCATCTCCTAGAGTCTGAGGGCATCAACACTCATTTGCAAAATACGCACACACACGTACACATAATAAAAAGTAATAATTTCACATCTTTAAAAAAACAAAACAACATGGAATGCCAAAAGGGCATTTTTAGTGTTAAAATTATGTAAGGGAGTACAAAATATAAATGGGAGAGAATGAAATGTTTTGCCTTGGCTTAGTGGTTGCTGTTTTATAAAATTATCATTATTTGATAGCATATAACGTTGACCCAGCAATCTTGATTCTCAGACCTTCAATTTGCTCATCTGACTATAGGATGTATAAGCCTTTACCAATCAGACCCCTACTCATGTTGGGATGCATTTTCAGTGTGTCAGTGCTGCCTTAGTTCTGTAAGGAGAGGCATGAACTGAAAATCATCAAAAGCAAACACTCAACTTTAAGTAACATTTTCAACCAAGTGAAAAACAAAGGGTTGAAATTTCTCCAGAAAGCCTATTCACCCTCTGAAATTATCAAATATGTCTATGAAATCTTCCATATATATGTTTTAATTATCCATAGGTTGTATTTTTGTCATTTTCTACACTATTTTCATAAGTAGATCATATATTTTACGCATTTTTTTTACCCTAAAGAGTTAAGAATTCATAAAATTGAGATGTAGGTGGAAAATACACAAAGGCAGTAGGTGACCTAAAATTGTTCAGAATGCACTTTTGTTCCAATTTAAGCAGGATACTAAGTCAGAGATGAGTAAATAATAGCTTGCCTGGGGATACTTTAACTTATGCACCGATGGCACTTACAAGATACACATGACATTTGCTATGGTTATTATTATTTTTTTATTTCATTCCAAAAGCAAAAGTCACAGAATCCACTTAAAACTTAGTCCTGTCAATCCTACGCTGAATTTCCCTTCTCTCCTGAAGGCCATTACGCTAACATTACCCGTACTATGAGAGAAGCTGGGGCTAATTCTGTGCTCAAAGATGCCAAAATAATTTTGTCACTGCCAAGCGAATCATTTAGCATTTTACAAGCATAGTCATACTTGGACAAGCCTGTCTTTTCAGACTATTCAGGAATAAAACCTAAGCCACCTGCTCAATCAACAAAAGCAATCAGAGAGAAACGAAGTCAAGATTCACTGCAAAGAAAGGTGAGGACAACAGTCATCTGGGAATAGAGTAATACCAACCGCACTCTTGAGAATTATTTTGAGAACAAAGAAAAGCAATTTAGCCCTTTTAGAGGAAGAACACCCTAGTAAGACTTTAATAATAGAAGAAACAAATGTCTCCAGGCTTAAGTGAGGTACTCCATCAAGCATCTGGCAGTGAATGTTTACACTACCATGCTTTCAAGACCCTGATTCCGGTCACATAATAATTACAAAGCATCTACTGCGTGGTAGGCACTCCTAGACATGGAAAACAGAAACTGCTCTGTAAATTAAAAATCAGGAGAAAAGTTACACAGAGCATGCTAAGAGAATCAAGAGTGACAGTTGACCAGTTATAGACACATCACGGACAAATTTCAGAAGAGATTAACAACAAAAGTCTTGGGAGAGTAAGTCTTCTTTTTAAATTTATTTTTTATTTTTTATTTATTACAATTTATATACTTTGTATTCTATCTGTAGCCCCTCCTTCATCCCCTCCCAATCCCACTCTCCTTTCCTTCCTCTTCTCATCCCATGCCCCTCCCCTGTCCACTGATAGGGGAGGTCCTCCTTCTCTTCCGTCTGACCCTAGCCTATCAGGTCTCGTCAAAACTGGCTACATTGTCTTCCTCTGAGGCTTGATAAAGCTGCCTTCCCAAATGTCTTTTATTAAAGTGAGATAAATTCAGGAAGGTGTTAGAAAAAAGATTACATATGAGGCCAAAAGAAAAAAAAACACCAAAGTTACAGAGGCAAGCATTAGATTTTTCGAAGCTATATAGATTAGGCTGAGCCCTTTCAGAAACTACTGGAAAAATATAAGGTAGACAATAGTATTTCAATTTTCAAGATGTTCCTCTTTTGAAGCATAGTATTCAGTTAATACACTCAACAAAAGTTTATTGTACATCTACTTTGAGCAATGCATAGCATTAAAAAATCAAATAGAGCTGTAGCTAGTAAATTTGAGGTCATTGCTTTCATGAAGATTACAGCTCCTCAAAGGACAGTAATTGCTACTTGTTTGGGAGACTGTTTAACCATACTGAGAATGTATGCAGGTTAAACTAAAGACTCTCCTTAGAGATATAAAAAGATACACTGTTAAAAATGAAGAGTGCTTTACAGTTTCATGAGGTCCCATTTATTGATTGCTGCTCTTAGAGCCTGTGCTGGTGGTGTTCTGTTCAGGAAGTTGTCTCCTGTGCCAATGAGTTCAAGGCACTTCCCCACTTTTTCTTCTAACAGGTTTAGTGTGTCTGGTTTTATGTTGAGGTCTTTGATCTACTTGGAAATTAGTTTTGTGCAGGGTGATAAGTATGGATCTGTTTGCATTTTTCTACATGTAGACATTCAGTTTGACCAGCACCATTTGTTGAAGATGCTGTCTTTTTTCCATTGAATGGTTTTGGCGTCTTTGTCAAAGATCAGTTGTCCATAATTGTGTGGGTTTATATCTGGGTCTTCTATTCAGTTTCATTGATCCACCATTTTGTTTCTATGCTCAATCCCCACTCAGAAAGGCAAAGAGGATGGACATAGGAGGAGGGAGGGAACAGGACAGGAGCCTACCACAGAGGGCCTCTGAAAGGCTCTACCGTACAGGGTATCGAGACAGATGTTGAGAATCAACAAAACTTTGGGCAGAGTACAGGGAACCTTATGAAAGAAGTGGGAAATAGTAAGATCTGGAGAGGACAGGAACTCCACACGGAGGAAATTTGAACACAGGGGTCTTTCCAATCAAGTACCATGCGTGGAGATTTCTAGAACCCCTGCACAGACGTAACCCATGACAGTTCAGTGTCCAAGTGGGTTCCATAGTAATGGGAAGAGGGACTGCCTCTGACATAATCTGATTGGCCTGCTCTTTAATCACCTCCCCCTGAGGGGAGAGCAGCCTTACCAGGCCACAGAAGATGACAATGCAGCCACTCTTGATGTGATCTGATAGACTAAGATCAGAAGGAAAGAGAGGAGGACCTCCCCTATCAGTGGACTTGGGGAGGGCCATGGGTGAAGAAGGAGGAGGAAAAGTGGGATTATGAGGGGAGGAGGGAGAGGTTTATGGGGGGATACAAAATGAATAATGTGTAAGTAATAAAAGTTTAAAAAAAAAGAAGTGGGAGATAATAAGACAGGAGCTCCACAAAGACAGCGACAGATCCTAAAAGTCTGGGCACAGGGGTCTTTTCTGAAACTGTTACTCCAACCAAGGACCACTCATGGAGACAGTCTGGAACCCCTGCACAGAGGTAGTCTATGGCAGTTCAGTGTCCAAGTGGGTTCCATAGTAATGGGGACAGGAACAGTCTCTGACATGAACTGATTGGCCTGTTCTTTGATCACCTCCCCATGAGGGGGGAGCAGCCTTACCAGGCCACAGAAGAGGACAGTGCAGCCACTCCTGTTGAGACCTGATAGACTACAGTCAGAGGGAAGGGGAGGAAGACCTCCTTTTTCAGTGGACTTGGAGAAGGACATGGGTGGGGAAGAGGGAGGGTGGGATTGGGAGGGGAGGAGGGAGGGAGATACAGGGAGGATACAAAGTGAATAAACTGTCATTAATAAAAATAAAAACAATTTTAAAAAAACCAAAACAAGCAAGCAAACAAACAAACAAAAGAAATGAAGCAGGGAAAAAAAATGAAGAGGGCATGTAACAAGATGTAATGATACTGATGGGCTAAATGCAGGAACTATTTTCTGACAATAACCATGAATAAGATAATGAGATATTACTGAACCTAAATAAGTTCAAGTCAGACAAAATGTCAGCATGGAAAATAGAAAATGAGCATGAAATCTCATTATCAGTTGAGAGGATATTGGAATGTGTTACTAGAAGAATAAAAGCCATTTTTCTGTGATAGTATGACCCCTTGTATACTGACCACACTTCAAGGCAGGTTCAACACCTAAACGAAGTTGTTCAACACAAGCAGGGCTGGAAGAGGATGAGAGATTGATGGAGATCAAGATAGAAGTAGGGGTAGACATTAATGTAGACATATATGGATGCAGAGACATAGACATAGAAATGATAACATAGAAAAAAGTTGGATTGTTAGGGAGGTGTAGAGGGTTCTAGCAGTAGTTGGAAGAAGGGTGAATATGATCAAAATACATTTATATAAAGTTCTCAAAGAATTCATGAAAAGATCAAAAAATAGAACAAAAATATTTCAAAGACTTGTTGAAGGTTACATAGAAGACCTGTGGTAGTCATTAAAACAAACCACAAAACAGCAGAGTGCTGAGGATTTGATGTATATATTATTGAGGTCTTTGGGGACAAGCCCTGTTTTAGAAACCTTCAAATGAATGCTGATGAAGGTGTAAAAAGGCCCCTATGAAATGGGAGACTTTCTTGAAGCACAGTTGACGGGGAAAGAAATGAAAATATTTCTTCTAACAAAATTATCGTATATAGCCTAGAAATTTATGTTTTGAGATCAAGGGAGTAAGCTTAATGTTGCTGTTGGTTTTTGGAGTGATAATGTGCTTTTGGCATGTAAGAGTAACTGGCATATAAAGCTAAGATTACAGTGACTCAGAGAGATTCAAAGATAGGCCTTTATGATGAAAAAGTGAATGAGGCAGAATATACACTTTAGGGATCTAGAGAATGAACTAAAGTTATAAAGAACTAGAGCGTAAGAGAAAGAATGTGAGAAAATAAGTAAGAATTATGAACTCTTTGATGTATATGAAACCACTTCTATTTCCAAGAACAGCTACCTATGATTTTTCTGCTTCATAAATGCTTCACAGAACTATATCTGTTGACAAATAAACAGGACTCATAAACTAGGTCCTTGTTCTGCAACCAATTGAAAGGTATGTTGGGAAGCAGGACAGACATCAATCATCAGCTTTAATTAGTGATTAATGCTATGTTGGAGAAAGGCAAGCTGGAAAAAAATCATTCTAAATGTATCAACTTTCCCTGAACCACCACAAACCAAGACAGAAAAGTGAAAGTCTCACATACAAAAGACCATCCCACTAAGAAAAATCACAGCCTGGAAGCAAAGGCAATGCATACCTCAACTGTCAGGCAATTTTTTTTTTTAATTTTTGTTTTTGTATTTTTAATTTTTTTTTACAATTTACAATATACAATTCAATGTATATCCTGATTGTATCCCCCTCCCTCAACTCCTCCTAGTCCTGCTCTCTCTCCCACTTCCTCCCTACCCCCTTTCTCTAGTCCACTGAAAGGGGGAGTTCTCCTCTTCTGCCATCTACCTGCATCTACCCCTAGCTTATAGACTCTCATCAGGATCTCCTGGATCCTCTTCCTCTATGGCCTAGGAAGGCCACATCACCAGAGGCAAGTGATCAAAGAGCAGGCAAAGAGATCATGACAGGCAGCCCCTGCTCCCCTTACTAGGGAACCAACATGGAGACTGAGCTGCCTACATCTGAGCAGGGTATAGGTCCTATCCATGCATGGCTCTTGGTTGGTGCATCAGTCTCTGCCAGACCACCTGGGCTCAGATTTTTAGCTTTGTTAGTCTACTTATGGGTCCTGTCTCCTTGTATTCTTCTATCCCCTCCCCTGCTTCTTCCGCAAGACTCCTGTGCTCTGCTAAGTTTGGCTAAGAGTTTCTGCAACTACTTCAATCCCCTGTTGGGTGGAGACTTTTAGAGGACCTTTACAGTAGGCTCTTGTCTTGTTCCCTCTCTTCCACTGCTTCTGGTGTCCCTCCTGTTTACCATTCTGAATGAGGCTTAAGCATCCTCCATAGGTTCCTCCTTGTTGCTTAGCTTCTTTAGGTCTGTAGATTTTAGTATGGTTATCCTATATTATACGGCTAATATCTGCTTATAAGTGAGTATATACCATGAGTGTCTTTCTTTTTCTGGGGGTGACAAATTTCAAGTTAGAGCAAAAAAATATGGATCTCCCACTCAAATCACAAAAGAAACCATGCCTTCTTCTCTCAGAAGCTGAGACTCAAGCCCAACATTCTTTTTTTTATTAATTACACTTTATTCACTTTGTATCCCCCCATAAGCCCCTCCCTCCTCCCCTCCCAATCCCACCCTTCCTCCCCTTTCTGCATGCATGCCCTACTCAAGTCTGATAGGGGAGGTCTTCCTCTCCTTCTTTCTGATCTTAGACTATCAGTTCTCATCAGAAGTGGCTGCATTGTCATCTTCTATGGCCTGGTAAGGCTGCTCCCCCCTCAGGGGGAGGTGATCAAAGAGCAGGCCAATCAGATTATGTCAGAGGCAGTCCCTCTTCCCATTACTATGGAACCCACTTGGACACTGAACTGCCATGGAATGGAATTTTATTTAAGAAGTGGGAGATAGCAAGAGCTGGAGAGGACAGGAACTCCACAAGGAGAGCAGCAGAACAAGAAAATTTGAACACAGGGAACTTCCCAGAGACTCATACTCCAACCAAGGACTATTCATAGAGATAACCTAGAACCCTGCACAGATGAAGCCCAACATTCTTAATTCATTTCTGGGATGTACTGGAATAGGGACTTTGGAAACTGATCTACTGTGTTTCAGTGTGCAGCCAATAATAGGATTCTCCAGTGCAGATATTTGCTAGGGAACGAAGAGTCATAGCCAACTTACACCCTTTGCATTCTTGCCTGTTGATCTGAGATATTTGACCCAAGTTAATTCTAAGGTTGAATTTTTCAGGAAAGCACATCAGTGCTTTTGTCAAGTAAACAATACTTCTACACTAAAGAGATAGCCAAGAAAATGCCATTCATTTTTTTCTGGGGTATGGTATGGCAGGCACTCATTTAGCTCCTTCTAGCTCAATGAGAATGGATTTTTAATTCTTCAGAAGTTTTAAAATATATTAAGATTTTTTGAGCACTTTTAAGTTTATGAGTAGGATAAGGAGTTCCCATGTCGTACTCAATATTTTTCTCTCCCAATAGCTCTGTCTGTTAGCATCCTCCATTAATGTTGTTCTTTGATAAAACATTGACACAATTATTAATTGATACCTATAGTCTATGATGGAGTTTATGCATTTTTTTGTGTTGTACAGTAGATGAGTTTTGACAAATGCATCCATCATTGTTGTGTCATGTGGAATGGTTTATTGACCTATGCTACACCTCTTCATCCATCTCCTCACATGAAGCTTTAGCCAACACTGACCTTTCTTTTGTCTCATAGTTTATTCAGAAGATTTCTCCAGTTAGATTTAGATAGCATGCAGCCTTCTAAGATTAGCTTCTTTGGAGTAACTCTATTCATTGCAGATTCCTATGTCATTTGTGGTTTGAAAACACATTTGTCTTTATTGCTAAGTAATGTTCCCATGTATGGCTACATCCGCCTGTTTTTTGACTCACCTGTTGAGCGGCATCTTGCTACAGGGTATTCTTCATGTCTAACTAGAGTCAAAAATATGTACCAAAAACCATAACAAACACTCAGTAGCATTTTAAGAAGGGAGGGGCATTTATGGGAACAATAGTGACTCACCTCAGCAACAGTGTATATTTAAATAGGCAGGTGTGAAATGAAGTTGGGAGAAGGTTCTCATTGAGAACCTAATAATTTTCAATAAACCTTATTTGTAATTTTAGAAAGGAAAACAGCTGCTTGTGCTGTTGTCTCAGACCAACAGCTGAGCGACTGTCGCCTTCTTGTGAAACTTAGGAATTTAAACTGCTAACAGCTCTCGTCACCATATGCCGTCTTACTCCCTCTTTACATAGATTCTAATTTTGATTTAATCTTTGCTAATTTCATTTATCTTTTGGCTCTGTGTTTTCACACCTTCCTGAGTAGAAGCATTTTAGTGTTGCGCTTCAGAGCTACCATTTAGTAAGGTTAACCTGAAAGATTTTTTTTTTTTTTAATATATGGCATAGGAAACTTTTTCTCCTGGTTATTTCATTTATTTCAATTGGGGAGCCACTCTTGACATATTTTCAGCACAAAATTAGTCTGCCTTTTCTCTATAATTTGTCACCTCACTGGCCTAAGATGAACCAATTTCTTCCGCGCATTCCTCCAATATCTGTCTTGCTCTGATTTGGTTGTCTTAGGTCTTGTGTGACATTTCCTATTCTCTTGTCATTGTTTACAACAAGATATTTTGAGATAGAAATATTGTAATTAAATTATAATCTGCAAAATAAAAAATGGTTTCTGGAAGTATAATTTCCCACCAGAAAACTCACCCAGTAATGTGTACACTTGAAAACTTCTTCAATATATTCATGGATTTGTACGTCTATCACCAAAATCAAATTTTAGAGTATTTTGACCCCTTAATTGTTCTTGTTTCTACTTGTTCTTGTTGACAGGCACTTCTCATGAGCCCATTTTGTTCTGCTAATACACATCTTGTTTTTACACATTTTCTTATCCTTATAACTCACATAAATGGAAATACTGATACCCTTGCATACTTCTGTGACAGGCTTCTATGACTTAGAATGATACTTTCAAGTGTAATCATGCTCTAAGTATAAGGCAGTACTTCATTAGTTCTAATGATATAGCAATGGTTCATATACGGTAAATATCATTCAGATACTCATCAGCTGATAGAACTGGGTTTCCACTCCTGACCTATCATGAATATTCATCACCATGTTTTTTGTGCAGGCTATGTTTACTATATATTTCATTTGGATACATACATTGGTGAGGAATTAAGGGTTGTATGGTATCACTATACTTCCATTTGGTTAGAACAGTGGTTCTCAGCCTTTGGATAACGACTTCTTTTGGGGTTGAACAGCCTTTTCTCAGGGATTGCCTAAGACCATTGAAAAATTCAGGAGAAGACTGTGGCCTTCTTGGAGAAGATCGTGGCCTTCTCCTCTCCCTGTCATGGTTTGTGCCTGTCCCCTCATATCGGTGTACTCTGAAAAGGGGGAGTCATCTGGAAAGAATGTCAAATTGCCAGCTGTGTTCAAAGCCCCCATTCGACCGGATATCATGAACTTTGTTCACACCAACCTGAGGAAAAACAACAGGCAGCCCTATGCCGTCAGTGAATTGGCAGCTCACCAGACCAGTGCTAAGTCTTGGGGTACTGGGAGAGCTGTGGCTCGAATTCCAAGAGTTCGAGGTGGTGGGACCCACCGTTCTGGCCAAGGTGCCTTTGGAAATATGTGTCGTGGGGGCCGCATGTTTGCGCCAACCAAAACCTGGCGTCGTTGGCCCTGCACAGTGAACACAACCCCAAAGTGATATGCCATCTGTTCTGCTCTGGCTACCTCAGCCTTACCAGCTTTGGTGATGTCTGAAGGTCATCGCTTTGAGGAAGTTCCTGAGCTGCCTTTGGTGGTTGCAGATAAGGTTGAAGGTTACAAGAAGACCAAGGAGGCTGCTCAGCTGCTTAGGAAACTTAAAGCCTGGAATGACATCAAAAAGGTCTATGCCTCTCAGAGCATGAGAGCTGGCAAGGGCAAAATGAGAAACCGACAGCACATCCAGCGCAGGGGACCGGGCATCATCTATAACGAAGACAATGGAATCATCAGGGCCTTCAGAAACATCCCTGGTATTCCTCTGCTTTAATGTAAGGAAGTCGAACATTTTGGAACTTGCTCCTGGTGGGCATGTTGGACGTTTCTGCATTTGGACTGAAAGTGCATTCCGGAAGTTAGACGAGTTATATGGCATTTGGCGTAAGGCTGCTTCAACCAAGAGTAACTATAACCTTCCCATGCACAAGATGATGAACACAGAGCTTAGCAGAATCTTGAAAAGACAGAAATCCAAAGAGCCCTCCGAGCACCACGCAAGAAGATTCAGCGGAGAGTCTTGAAGAAGAATCCACTGAAGAACGTGAGAATCATGTTGAAGCTGAACCCTTATGCAAAGACTATGCGCAGGAACACCATTCTTCGCCAGGCCAGAAATCAAACTCTGCGTGAAGAAACTGGAAGCAACAGAAGCAGCAGCCCTGGCAGCCAAGTCAGAGAAGGTTGTGGCAGAGAAGGGGGCTGCAGGCAAGAAAGAAAAGAAACCTGTAGATGTCAAGAAGCTGAAGAAGCCTGCAGGAAAGAAGGCTGCCCCAGTCAAGAAGGCAGCAGCTGAGAATAAACCAGCAGAGCAGAAACCTACTGCAGAAGAAAAAAAGCCTGCTGCATAAACTACTAAAATTTGTATCATTCCGTAGAACAAAAAGAGACAGGTCTATTTGAATAAAAACCTAATCAAAGAAAAAGAAAAAAGAAAAATTCAGATGTTTACATTACAATTCATAGCTCCAGTTATAAAATAGCAACAAAAATAGTTTTATGGCTGGGGGTCACCACACTCGGAGGAACTGTATTGAATGGTCATAACATTAGAAACGTTGAGAACCACTGACTTGAAGAAAAAACAAAATTGTTTCTCAAAGCAATTGCACCATTTTCTGTTCCCATCACCAATGCACATGGACTGGTTTCTTCATATCTTTGCCAAACATGCTATTACCTCTCTGATAGTTATCCTAATCAATGTATAGCGACACAGGCTAAAGGATCAAACAGTTTTGCTAATGGTTAATTGCCTTTTGAATTGCTTATTGGCCAAATGTGTATGCTCTTAAAGCAAAAGCCTACTAATCCTTTTCTCACTTTAATGGCATTGTTAACATTTTAATATGAAATGGCAAAACATTTTTTACATAACAAGTGTCCAGAAAATGATTTTTAAATATGTTTTCTCATTCTGCTATTTTCTTTTCTTTTGAATCGCAAGACTTTAAATGACACAATCCAGTTGTTTTGTTGTTGTTTTGTTCTCTCTCTTTCTCTCTCGTTCTCTTTCTCTCTCTCTCTCATGTGTGTGTGTATGTGTGTTTGTGTGTGTGTGTGTATGTGTGTGTGTGTGTGTGTGTGTGTGTTTTCAGTGTGCTCCTGGGGCTCAGTCCTCTACCTCAGAACCATAAGGATTTTACACATACTTTTGTCCAAAAATTATAGAGACTAGTTCCGACTTTCATTGGTGGTTTGCTTGTTTTTTATTTATGTTTGTTTAATTTTTGTTTTGTACATATGCTCTGAGGTGAGGTTCTAACTTTATTCATTTGCATACAGTCATTCAGTTTCCCCAGCATCATTTGTTGAAATGACTATTTTTCACCATTCAATTTTCTTGGTAGCCTTTTCAAAAATAAATTGACCATATGTTTGTAATTATGCCAGTACCTCCTATCTTGATTACTGTAGCTTTGCTGAAAGGGTTGAAATCAGAGACTAGTAGGCAATATTGTTTGGCTATTCTTGGTCCTTTGCAGTTCCGCTGCAGATTTAACTTCAGCTTTCCAAATTTCTTCCAAAACTCCAGCAGAGATTTTGATAGAAATTATACTGAATCCTTAGATCACTTTATAGAGGCTTGCCATCTCAACAGTGTCTTATAATTCATAAGCATGCACTATCTTTCTAGTTGTAAAGTTCTATTTGCTTTCTTCTTCTATCACATTAGTTTTTGTAATACAAGTCTCATCTTCCTCTAAATGTATACTTAAGAATTGCATTTTATCATGCCACTATAAATAGAACTGTCTTAGGAATGTAATAGAAGTAACTGATTTTTTTTGTTTATGATCTTAAGTGTCACAGACTTACTAATCTTGTGTGTGTGTGTGTGTGTGTGTGTCTGAAGTGTGAGTTTGTGTGTGTGTGTCCTCTAGATACAAGGTCATTTAATTCACCAATAGAATTCAATTTATTTAGTTCATCCCAATTTTCATACATTCCATTCTTCTTTTCTGCTTAATTCTGTAGGCTGGAGTCTCCATTAAAATGTTAAAAACAAGCAGTGAGATTGGACATTCTTGTCTTCTTCTTGATCTTAGGTTAAAAATATTCATCATTTTGCAGTTAATCTTAACTAATTTTGGTAAATAGATGTTCATTATCAAATTGAGGAACACTGTTTATATTCCTAACATGCTGAATAATTTTTATCACGAGATATCATCAGATTGTCAAATGATTATGATATAGTTATATTTTTTTGTCTTTTATTCTGAGTGGTATATTTAAACAAAGGATTAAGGGATATTAAAACTGTCCATTAACTGAATAAATCCTGTTTGGCAAAAGTGTGTAAACATTTTAATATGTATCTGTCTTTGGTATGCTAATATTTTGTTGAAGATTTTTGCAAATATAGTGGAAAAGAAGAATCCGCTACCTTCTTTCTCTCTCCCTTTCTCTCTCTTTCTCTCTGTGTGTGTGGTTGTGTGTAATATTTTTTATCTACTTTTTATACTAGGATGATGCTGACTTTATAGGAGACAGCACAAAATTCTTTCGAACTCACCTACTTTGAAAATGTTTGTAATAATTTTTCCTTGAACAATTGGTGAATTTTACTAGAGTAACTTGGATCTGTATTTTAGGGAAGGTTTAAGATGATAATTTTATTATTTTAAACAATATTAGCATGCTCAGTGTTTCAGATACAAGTTAGTAATATTCAGAATCTGATATTTTATTTATTTATGTTTATTTTTAGAGTGCATTTTTCTCTTTTCTTGTAATTTATTTTCTTTTTTCTTTTTTTAATTTTTTTAATATTAGTTACAGTTTGTTAACTTTGTATCCCTGCTGTATCCCACTCCCTCTTTCCCTCCCAATCACACCCTCCCTCCCTCATCTCCTCCCTGCCCTTTCCAAGTCCACTGATTGGGGAGGACCTCCTCCCCTTTTGTCTGATACTGGTTTATCAGGACTGGCTGCAAAGTCCTCCTCTGTGGCCTAGCAGGGCTTTTCCTCCCTCATGGGGGGAGGGGTACAAAGAGCGCGCCATTGAGTTCATGTCAGAAATAGTACCTGTTCCCCTTATTAGGTTACCCACTTGGATACTGAGCTACCAAGGGCTACATCTGAACAGAGGTTCTAGGTTGCATCCATACATGGTCCTTGTTTGGAGAAACAGTCTCATAAAAAATCCCTGTGCCCAGAAACACATGGTATATACTCACTTATATAGACCTATAAGAGAGGAAAACCATAATGAAGTCTATACACCTAAAGAAGATAAACAAGAAGGAGGACCTGGGGTACGATATGAAAGATAAATGGGATGGACATTTGGATGTAGGAGCAAACAAGTAACAGGACAGGAGCCTACCACAGAGGGCCTCTGACAGACTCTACCTAACAGTGTATCAAAGCAGATATTAGAGTGCATTTTAATTACAATATAATTACTATTTAATTATCATCTCCTTCTCTTTCTTCACTCCAAACCTCACATACATTCTTCCTAGCTGTACTTCAAATCTATGACCTCTTTTTTCATCCATTGTTAGTGGATGCAAATACATATATGTAGGCATGTGTGTGTGTGTATGTGTATGGCTTCCTAAGAGTGTATTTCATTTAGCTTACCTAATTGTAAGTCTTATCTACAATAGCATTTTTATAATCCTTTAAACTTCTATAAGGTTAACAAAATATCCCTTCATTTCTAATTCCAGTAATCTAAATTATTTTTTACACTAAAGGCTTGTCAATATCATTAACATTTCAAAAAAAGACCATATTCACTTCAGTTTTCCTTTATTCCAAGTTCCCAAGTACATCTTTCTCTTTGCCATTACTTCAGACCTGTTTATATCTCTGACTCCAAAAATATGGTTAATGGTTTTCAAAACTGAGTGTCTTTCATGTTTGACTTGATTGTGAAAACTTTTTGTATTCATGTGTTTACTGACATAGTATAATTAAACCTGGTATTTGGACATTGGGTTTGGGACTCATGCATTTTTTTTTGTTTCTCTATTAAATTACTGTAAATGGAGCAGGATATATATATATATATATATATATATATATATGTTATATAATATATTACATATAGTGTTAATATTATGTAATTATATGTATTATTTGTCACATATATTACATATATGTAATATATATAATACAAGTACATATTACAATACTTGATACTTTGTTAAACATTTAAATGTATTTGAGTTGTATCAGTGGTTGTTTTAAGTAGTATAATGTCCACTATAATTAAGAACCTATCTCTGTCCCTTTCAGATTTACCTAGTAAAGTAAATACAACCCACAGCGTAAGGCCACACTAACAGAATTGATCATGTTGAAATCAGAGAGTTGAGAAAAGAAGACCAAGAAGAGGAACTGGAACACTCAATAACAGAAAATGAGAAACTTAAAAGCATATATGAATGAAGCATGAGAGAGTTTGGGGATAACAACAAAAGACCAAATATCTAAATTATGATCATAAAAGGAGGAGAAGAAAACATAAGCAAAGGCATAGACAATATCTTTAATAAAGGTATTGGAGAAAATTTCCAAAAACTAATAAACCTGATGCCTACCAAGTTATGACAGAATGTCAATCACACAAGACTAGAAAACAAATTCTCCAGGATGCGTTGTCAGAAGCCATTCTGTTAAAGGAACTCATTAGGAATGTGGGCCTTCTGGAAGGTTATCTGGTGTTTTGCAAATTCTGTACAGTGGTGCACCCAGAAATGCTTCCAGCAGATTTAAATCTCATAAATTATGGAAAACTTGTTTTAGTGTGGTTGTATTTTACCTGTATTTTTCTATTAGTTCTTATCACACATACTACTTAACTACAGTGAAATAATAAGTTGATATAAACACTTCATGTAGTCTCACTGTTTCAAAGAGTGAAGAACTAAGAGCAAATATGTGTATAAATTTTGCTATATGAGCATCCCTAGTTATTCTGTCTGATTCAACATTTCTGTACTGAATTAAAAATGTTTAATGGTTTTCTTTCTTCAGTATGACTATATCCCTGGTGACTTACTTCGTGCTTCTACTGGCAAATATATTACATTTCTGCTTGCTGTGTGCCCATTTGCTGTTCTGTACAATTAACTTCTCAGTCACTCAAAGGACAACACATGCTTACACTGTTATTGTGTATAATTATTTTAAGATACCTTTTTCCCTCATAATTTTCAGTTATTGTTTAGTGCTACTTACTTGTAATTTGAAGAACATTTATAATTATTTTAAGGATGATCGACTAGACACATTTTTCAGGTTTTACTTGGTAAATTTTACTTCACTCTTATTTCTGAAGCACAGTTTTCTTAAATACAATTTTTTGACAGATTTTGCCATTAATGCTTTGAATGAATCACTCAAACCATTTTGGACGTTTTATTTCTGATGAACAGTAACTTTGATGCAATGATTCCTTTAACAGTTGAATTTTCCAAGATTTTTTCTTTGTCTTTACCCAGCATTTTAATTGCCATAACTGGATTGTGTGTGTGTGTGTGTGTGTGTGTGTGTTTGAGGGAATTCTCATTTAACATTAATTTTGTTGAAGTTCTTGATTTTTATGTATGAATGTCATTGTAGATTGGAATCTGAAATATCCCTCAAAGACCGCCATACTAAAAGCTTATGAGGAGGTTAGAATACGAATATCCTTTATAGACTCGTCTGTTTGAATGTTTGGCACTATTACAATGTGTGGCCTTGTTGGAGAAGGTGTGGCCTTGTTGGAGGAAGTATGTCACTGTGGGGGCAGACTTTGAGGTCTCCTATACTCAAGCTACACCCAATACAGTCTACACCTGCTGCCTTGAGATCAAGATGTAGAACTGTCAGCTTCTTCGCCAGCATCATGTCTGCCTTCATGATGCTACGCTCCCTGCCATGATGGCAATGGACTAAACCTCTGAAAGAGTAAGCCAGCCCAGATTAAATGCTTTCCTCAATAAATAGCTGCCTTGGTCATGGTGTCTCTTCAAAACAATAAAACTCTAACTAAGATAGCTTAAGTGCAAGCCCATGAGTAACAGCATGGGGGACTAGTGAAAGATTTAGAGGTAGTACCTGATGCAAGGTTTCTGAGAACCCACTCTTAATGTAGATCCTGGAAACTGTATGCTGTCCCTCTGCTTTTCCTTTTCTTTGCTTCCTAGATTCTATAAACGGAGAAGATTTTCTTTAATGCACACTCTCCGCCATGACGGTTTTTTTTTTTTTTTGTTTTTTTTTGTTTTTTTTTTTTTTTTTTTTTTTTTTTGCCACGTCCCAAAGGCCATGCACTGGAACTTCAAAAACCGGAGTCACAAAAACATTTTTGTCCTCTAAATGTTTTGTCACAGAATCAGAAAGCTAATACAAATGTGTGGGGGTTTCAGTTTCTGCCTGATTGTTTACTTAGTCTGAGTGTTTTCAATTCCTTTAGTAATTCTACTGAATGTGTACTGGCATGTTTAATGCTGTTACACATTTCTCTGTAGTTAGTTAATGTCCATTTACTTTTTATTCTATTTCAGATTAAATAATGTCAGCACTTCTATTTCATACTCACTGAATTTGTTTTTTTTTCCCCCTTTAAGCTCAAATTTGGAGAACCATTCTCCAGATGTTTAAAAAAAAAACAAAAAACACTTATTTTACTTTTTAACAATAGAATTTTTATTAGATCATTTTAAACAAATTCTATATATTCAATCTATATCTGATTATATATTATCATCATTACCTTTTGGAATGAAGGATAATTTCCTTTAGTTTTTAAAAAATGTTTTCAATAGCTTTGAAGTTTTTGTCTGTGAAGTCGAACATCTTGGTCACTTCAAAATTGAGTCTCTCCATGAACTGATTGGCCTGCTCTTTGATCACCTCCCCCTGATGGAGGAGCAGCCTTACTAGGCCACAGAGGAAGACAATGCAGCCAGTGCTGATGAGACCTGATAAGCTAAGATCAGAAGGAAACAGAGGAAGACCTCCCCTATCAGTGGACTGGGGGAGGGGAATGTGTAGAGAAGGGGGAGGGAGAGTGGTGCTGGGAGGGAATGTTGGAGAGGTTCATGGGGGTGGGAATGCAAAGTGAATAAACTGTAATTTAAGTGGGTACCCTAGTAAGGGGAAGAGGAACTATTTCTAACAGGAACTCAATGACTGGCTCTTTGAACTCCCCACCCCCCAAGGGAGGAGCAGTCCTGCTAGGCCACAGAGGAGGACATTGCAGCCAGTCCTGAAGATAAACTAGGGTCAGATGAAAGGGGAAGAGGTCCTCCCCTATCAGTGGACTTGGAAAGGGGCAGGGAGGAGCTGAGGGAGGGAGAATGGGATTGGGAGAGAATGATGTAGTAGGATACAGCTGAGATACAGAGTTAATAAACTGTAGCTAATATTAAAAAATAAAAATAAATAAAAAATAAAAAATTAAAATTAAAAAATAATTGAGTCTGTGTGTGTGTATGTGTGTATGTGTGTGTTTTAAAGTATGTGTGAGAGAGGGATTAAAATAAAAATGTCCTTAAACTGAGGAAAGGATACAGAAATTGTGGTACATATACACAATGGAATACTACTCAGCTATTAAAAACAAAGAAATTATGAAATATGCCAGCAAAGATATCATCCTGAGTGAGGTAATCCAGAAACAGAAAGACAGGCATGGTATACATTCACTAATAAGTGGATAGTAGCCATATAATATTGGAGCAATTTTATGACTGTGATTTATATATTTCTTACTTATGAGTTACTTAAACTAATTCCAAGAAATGTATTTTATCATTCTGTGGGAAGCCACTGGTGTTGCTGTTTAATTTCTCTCCATAATTGTTCCTTAAGCTTTATTGTTACTGGTCAACATGTGCTACTTATATGTTAGAAATATTTCTCTGTAGTCAGCTTTTCTTTCTTATTTTCACATTGCATTTAGTTAGTTAGTTTTGAGATGGATTCTCATTATGTACCTGCAAATAACTTTGAACTTGAGGCTGTTCTCCTCTTCAGTTTCTTATGTTCTGGGGTTACAGATGTGAAGCAACATGACCAAATCAACAATTAGTTTTATACCTTATGTGTTACATATGTTGTTTGGTGACTCCTGTCAACATTCTTTGACTCTGGACTACTGACTTCCTCCTGTACCTGGTGCAGGCAGCTGCAGCAATTTATGCTTTCTCTCATCTGAGTGGTCACAGTCTTAGGCAGTTACATTGCAGACAATTAGGATGGCTTCATAGGAGTCACCCTTAATAGAGAAGCAATGTTCCTTTGAGTTCAACCAGAAGTTGTATTTAAGCCTATTTCCTGGCAAAGCTTTGGGGTGTGCTAATTTGTGTGAAGTCCAAGAAAGACTTTCCTGGCTACCCCTCCTCTTACAATAAATGTTGCTTAGAAAGAGCAGTTCTCCCTCTAATACATGGTTACTGGTTTCCAAAAGATTACATTTGTCTATAATCCCAAGAAAGTCTTATCTAGCTGTTTCCATATTTCTATTAAATTTCCATCAACTATGTCCTCCTGGGCATACATCCCCACCTTCAGGCTTGAGATAGCATCCTTATGTCCTTTCTCTTAGGATAACTCCTCCAAAGGTGATTATCCTTTTATGAGAAGAGAATATCTTGTTTTTATTTTACAATAACATATATACTTCCTTTTGAGAATAGAGTAGCAGAGTAAAACACAGATATTTAAAACAACATTCAGAGTTTGCTGATAGGAAAATTTAGAAGCAGTTTAGGAGTCTTGGCTGTGGTCAGCTGGGTTCTGTGTTGGTGCCCGAGGCCCATGTTACCACTGAAGGCCAAGTGGATATCCATGGCGGGTACTTCCACCAGGGTCCATATTGATCTGAGTGTACTGCACTGCTACCTGAAGCTATGGTCATGTGTTTATCATGTTGCCTCTAAGGACCATGTCTGGGCCCATGTTCTTATTGGACAGAGGATTGTATTGATGCCTGTGGTCTGTACTGCCAGTAGAGACCATACAGAGGCTCATGCTGATGACTGAGATTATTAAATAAACAAACAAGCAAAAGCAAATCCCAGTATTGCTACTGGGATTTTAACATAACAAATGGAAAGGGAAGTTACCATTTGGTTCCATGGAGACAAAATGGTAATTTTATATCATTTACAGAAATGAACTGATGACTACATAATGCAAACCTGTGAGTGAACATTGAAAGTGTATGTAGCCAATGGTGATATTTGTGTCTCTAGAGAAGAGACAGAAACCTCTGTCACACATTATCCTTGAAGTTAGATGGTATAGCAAAAATATGACATGGTTCATTGTTCTTACTGGAATCCAAACATTGACACCCTTCACTCATCCTCCACCTTGGCTAAATTGTGGATTGAAAAAGAAGCCACACTCTATACTATTAAAGCATTAGAAACAAGGGCAAGTTTCAATTTGAATTAATATATAGCTATACCTAAAGATTTTCACAAGAAGAAAGTTAATATAAATATGAACTCATAAAAATTCATTGGCATGACTAAGAACCTTGGCTCCATGCCCAGGCTTTCTCTGGTGTCTCTACAGCCCTTCCCTCTAATTGAACTCTGGACTTGGTACAACTAGTTGGTCAGCAGCTCTTTGTTGATGCTCAAATCTGATGAAGTAGCAGGTCATGGTGCCTCTATTGAGAAGCAGGGGTAAGTGGATCTAGGTGAGATTAAGGCTAGTCTGGTCTACATAGTAAATTCCAGAACAGCCACAGAGCCAGAAATATATAGAAAGACCCTTCTAAGAAATAAATCTCAATTAAGGCCACCAGAAGCCTCTAAATTACATACTGCTTTGGTTGTTTGTAGATACATATATCATAAGAATGAAAAATAATGGAGAATCCTGAATGTTCTTCCTCCTTCTGGCTCTCTTCATTCTCTAAGTTTAGGTATGTTTAGCTATAGCTGTCCCAACAGAAACAAACAGTAAACAGACAACACCATATCAACAATTAAAAATAAATCAGTAACTAGAGTCAAAATTTGGGAATGACTACTAGCGTCAACTTACAAATCAGTAGACATTAAATCAGTGTGGTGAAGAATCAGAGGGAGACCTTTGAGAAGATCTGTGCTACTTATAACAATGGGTGGAGGCTGTGCTGTTCTATCATATTAAGTAATAACATTACTACTACAGAGCACTTTGTAAGATCTATGGCACTTGGCAGGAAGAAGGAATTGATTCCAAGCCAAGGAACTGACAGCACAGAAGAGCTGCTGTTGAATTGAAGGAAGGAGTAAAAGACTGTGTAATAATAGATGTACCTGGGTAGCAAGGAAAAGTGTGATGAGCTCAGACTAATTGCAAGTCCAAAGCCTTTGCCAGGGACAAGTTCCAAAAGAAACCAGGAGGAGGGACAGGTACGTCCTCACAGATATGCACATGAATAAAATTAAATCTTTACAAATCAATAACTTGTCTTAGGGTTTCTATTGCTGTGAAGAGAAAGAATGACCAAGGTAACTCTTAAAAAGGAAAATATTTAATTGGTGCTGGCTTACAGGCTCAGAAGTTTAGTACATTATTGGCATGCTGGGAAGCATAATGGCACACAGGCCATCATTTTGCTGGGGAAGTAGTTGAGAGTTCTATGTATGGACTGACAGGCAGCAGGAAGAGAGAGACACTGGTCCTGGCTTGAGCATCTGAAACCTCAAAGCCCACCCCTGGTAACCCACTTCCTTCAACAAGACCACATCAACTCCAAAAAATCACACCAATAATGCCACTCCCTATGAGTTTATGAAGTCCATTTTCATTCAAACAACCACATTAATAAAATATAAGTAAAGGCACCCATTCTTAACAGGATCACATTTCACTCTTTAAGTGAATTCATTCCTATCAAACAGCTGAGGCTCATAAGTACAAAGAAACAAAAGCACCAAAAACTCCTTGGCCCAAATGCATATCAAATAATCCACACACTTCTAGTATGAGACTAAGATTCAGAGTGTGTCTCCTGTTTTATGATTTCAGCAAGTTTTATGATTCCCAGCAGTTACAGAACAGCAGCACGTTCTTGATGAGGAGGGAAGATATAGGAAATTAATAACAGGACTTTATGAAAAACCATGTAAGAGAGTCAAAAAATAAAAGACAAATCTTGGTAGGGATCAATTAATATAAAACCATTCGTATATACAAAACAATTGCAAAGACAGTATATGCTATTCTACAGATAATTTGTGTATTATACATCATATTTGTACTCTTAGTTGCAATTGAAACCACAGAAGTGATTAGAGCAATAGAAAATGATTTTTGTACATGTCATGAGAACAACAGGAAAGTGAAAGCGTAATATAGAACAGTGATTTAGGATTACTGTTGCTGTGATGAAACACAATGAACAAAATCAACTTGGGGAGGACAGAGTTTATTTTGCTCTCAGTTTCATATAATCAAGAGCAGTGAGGATTGGATCCTGGAGGCGGGAGGCAATGCTGCGGCTATGGAGGAGTGCTGCTTGCTCTCATAGCTTACTTAGCCTGCTTTCTTATAGACTGTAGGACCACCACCCACAGTGGGCTGTGCCTCGCCTATCAATCACTAACTAAGAAAATGGCCTACAGGCCAGCCTACAGACTGATTGTGTGGAGGCATTTTCTCAGCTGAAGTTTGTTCCTCTCATATGACTTTAGCTTGTGTCAAGTCGACAGAAAACTATCCAGCACAAAAAGCATTCATTCAAAATTAATAAAATGAATAGACTTGTCTTGAAAATAAAATTTATCCAGTGTATTTGTTTATGAAAAATATCTCATTAGTCAGAAGACTTTTTCTAGACTCACATCAGGGAACTCAATGGAAAAAAGTAGCTGTAGATATGTCACATGTCTCTCCCTTAGAAGTAGGAGAACCTAACAATTCCACCACTGGATATTGAATGTGGCTGGTCAACAATATTAAAAACATCCAACATTTATTTCTAAATCTCTTCATATTTGAGGCAAGTTCATGTGCTTTGTCACTTAAAGCTTGGCACTAATGATGGTTAAAACTATCGGTCAATTCATAGATTTTTCTTGATTTAAATTTGTGTGTTTTTTTCATTGTGATCTTGAAGTGATGTACTTTTGACAAGAATAAACAACAATTGTGACTTTCCCCCATAAGTTCATTGACAATGCAATATGAAGATCCTCTATTATCATTCCTCACAATGACAATTAGACTAGGGTTCCCCAATCAGATTTTGTATTGAAAAGTTAATGTTTTTCCTTTTGTAACTGATAAATTATATAAGAGACACTGTAGACTGTGCCAATATCCATTTTTCTCCTCAACCTCTCACTCAATAAGATTTGCATCTACTGTTAAATATTGCTTATAGCATTTATTCTGTGGAGTTCAGATGACGTTGCTTCTATTGCATTAGCTACAAAAGATTCTCTGAAAAACATTGCTTAAGATATAAAAGCCAAGACTCCAAGATGGCAGTGACCAGTGCAAACCTTTTCTGAAGGGCAGAAGATCCAAAACTCTAAAACTGGTGAGTGGATGGGCAGCTGAAGCCAGAGCATCAACTTCAAGGCTTCCCAGACAAGAGGAGGCAAGTCGCGAGCTGGGCCACATTGGATCCATCCTCTTACACATACACACACACACACACACACACACCTGGAGGTGTCCAGGGTCTGAGCATGGCAAACTATTGACCCCCTGCACTTTCGGTTGCACCCTTGATGGTTCCTGTGACAGTGGTTGCACACACACCTGCAAGTGAGTGCTTCTGGGAGAGAGTGCATACAGAGCTCCAGATTGGGAGCTCTAAGCAGGTAACCATAGCCAGACATTGGATCCCTTCCACACACACACCCTCGATGTGGGCAACATAGGGATCTCTGGGACAGCATTCTCAACATTGAAACCCCTGTTCTATGCATCTCCCAGTGGAGTCCAGCCAAACAATTCCTAGAGCCAAGATGGCACAGCCCAGATAGATCTGAGTGCTTGGAGCATAATACGGAGACAGGCCTGTGGGCCGCTGAGTCAGTCAGGACACCTGCACACATTCATGCACATGCAAAAGGCACCTGCAATACAACCTGCACTTGCACTTTTCCCTTTCACTTCACCCTTCCAGGCAGGCATATCTCCATGCACACTCCTGTGCTTGCACACTTGTGCCTGTGACCTTCCCTCCTTAGCTGCATCTGAGACATCAAGACCCACTATCAAACCTCATCCTGAAGAATACTCTAGACTCCAGAGACAGACAGACCCGGTCTGCAATAAAGACCCCAGGAACAAACAGCATCAGGTGGCTAGAGGCAGGCTTTAGAACACATCCACAAAAATCATGACATCATGGCTTCACCACAGCCCCCCAAATCAATGGATATTTGAATTCATCAGAAACACAGGAAAATGATTATGAAATTATGCTTATCGAGTAATTAGAGGCACATAGACAGGAAATGAACAAAACTCTCAAAGAAATACAGGCAAATATAGCCACACAGATAGAGGCACATAAAGAGGAAACAAAAAAAAAAATAGATGCCATAATGGAAACACAGGAATACACAAACAGATGAAGGATATGATACAAAACATGAAAACAGAATTGGAATCAATAAAGAAAATACAGAGAAACCCTGGAGCTGGAGGACTTAGAGAAAAGAGCAGGAACCACAAAGGTAAGAATCACCAATAAAATACAAGAGATGGAAGAGAGAATCTCAGGCTCTGATGATACACTTGCAGAAATTGATACTTCTCTCAATAAAAAGTAAAATCAGAAAAGTCCCAAACACAGAACCTCCAAGAAATCAAGGATGCCACAAAAAAATAATAATAAAGAAAAAAAAATCTGAGAATAATAGGAACAAATGGAAAAGAAGATTCCAGGTTCCAAGGTCCAGAAAATATTCTCAAGAAAATCAGTTCTAAATGAGTATATACCATGTGTCTTCCTGATTCTGTAATACCTCACTCAGGATGATCTTTTCTAGATCCCACCATTTGCCTGCAAATTTCATGACTTCCTTGTTTTTAATTGCTGAGTAGTATTCCATTGTGTAATGTACCACAATTTCTGTATCCATTCCTCAACTAAGGGACATCTGGGTTGTTTCCGGGTTCTGGATTTTACCAATAAAGCTGCTATGAACATGGTTGAGCAAATGTCCTTGTTGTGTACTTGAGTATATTTTGGATATATGCCTAGGAGTGGTATACCTATCTCTTGAGGAAACACTATTCCTAAGTGTCTGAGAAAGTGCCAGATTGATTTCCCAAGTGGTTGTACAAGTTTATATTCTCATCAGCAATGGTGGAGGGTTGCCCATTCTCCACAACCTCTCCAGCATATGTTGTCACTTGAGTTTTTGATCTTAGGCATTCTGATGGGTATAAGGTGAAATCTCAGGGTCGTTTTGATTTGCAGCTCTCTGATGGCTAAGGACGTTGAACATTTCTTTAGGTGTTTCTCTGCCATTCTATATTCCTCTACAGAGAATCCTCTGTTTAGCTCCATACCCCATTTTTTAATTAGAATACTTGATTTATTGCTTTTTTAAATATATTCTTTATATATAACATTTATATAATATATTTTCTTTTATATATTCTGGATATTAGTCCTCTGCCACATATAGGGTTGGGGAAAATCCTTTCCCAGTCTGTAGACTGTTGTTTTGTTATCATGACAGTGTCTTTTGCTTTACAGAAGCTTTTCAGTTTTATGAGGTCCCATTTATTGATTGTTGATACTAGACCTAAAATAATTGGATAAACATACCTAAATATGTACACCTAATAAAGCTAAACAAGAAGGAGGACTCAGGGTAAAATGATCAATCCTCACTTAGAAGACAAATGGGATGGACATTGGAAATAGGAGAAAACAAGAAACAGGACAGGAGCCTACCATAGAGGGCCTCTGAAAGACTCTTCCTAGTAGTGTATCAAAGCAGATGCTGAGACTCATAAACAACGCTTGGGCAGAGTTCAGAGAATCATATGAAAGAAGGGGGAGTTAGTAAGACCTGGAGAGGAGAGGAGCTCGACAAGGACCAAATATATCTGGGCACAGGGGACTTTTCTGAGACTGTTTCTCCAACCAAGGACCAGGTATGGATATAACCTAGAACCCCTGCTCAGACATAGCCCATGGCAGCTTAGTATTCACGTGGGTACCCTACTAAAGGGAATGGGGACTCTCTGACATGAACTCAGTGGCTGGCTCTTTGACCTCTCTCTCCACGAGGGAAGAGCAGCCTTGCTAGGCCACAAAGGAGGACACTGCAGCCATTCCTGAAGAGACCTGATAAGCTAGTGTCAGATGGAAGAGGAAGAGAACCTCCCCTATCAGTGGTCTTAGAGAGTGGCATGGAGGATATGAGGGAGGGAGGGTGAGATTGGGAGGAATGAGGGAGGGGGCTACAGCTGATATATGAAGTAAATAAACTGTAATTAATATAAAAAATAAAAATAATAAAAAATGAAAAAAAAGAAAATTTTCCTAACTTAAATAAAGAGATGTCCTTAAACATACCATTGGCTTACAGAACACCAAATAGACTAGACCAGAAAAGAAACTCCTCATGTCACATAATAGTCAAAACACCTAATTTACAGAACAAAGAATAAATATTAAAAGCAGCAAGGGAAAAAGTTCATGTAACATAGAAAAGTAGACCTACCAGAATCACACCAGACTTCTCAACAGAAAATATGAAAGCCAGAAGGGCCTGGGAAGATGTCATACAGACTCTAAGAGAGTACAAACAACGAACCAGATTGCTATACCCAGCAAAACTTTCAATCAACATAGATGGAAAAAACAAAATATTCCATGACAAAACTACACTTAAATAATAGCTACACAACATCCCAGCCCTACAGAAGATACTAGAAGGAAAACTCCAATCTAACAAAATCAACTATACCCCAGAAAACACAGGCTATAGATAACCTCACAACAAAAAAATAAAAGAAACCAAGCACATAAACACACTATCACCACTAACTTCACAATAAAAAGGACCTAACATTCAATGATCACTATCATCTATGACTCAAGTTTCCAGTGAAAAGACACAGACTAACAGAAGGTTTGCAGAAACAGAATCCAACATTCTGCTGCATCCAAGAAACACACTTTTGCAACAATGGCAGATACCACCTCAGAGTAAAAAGGGTTGCTGGAAAAAGATCTTTCCTATTTGCCTATTTACTCTAATAACTAATTTTATTCCTTCTCAAGTCTCTGGTGGGGTTGAAGATCCAATAGTTATAGTTCTACAATTAAGCTTAAGTTGTTTAGAATTTAGAAAATGTTTTCAAACAGGTAATACCAGTAAGGATAAAAATTAATTTAGGTATAGAACTCTAAACTTGTCAAGATAGGATAATTAGATACTTTCTCCTAAGTTGCTAAATACACAGGGACTGGACATTACACATGTAAATCTTACCTAATAATTTTCATAACTTTCATTATTTGAAAGAAAAGGAGCCTTTTATTGGACTCAAAGGAGGAAATGTTGGTATAATATTCTTGTGGAATGTACCCTTGTTCTTCAAATGCTGATTTTTCTACCTCACTATCTGGTTTCAATCTGGACATTGCTTTCTGATGCTTATTCTAAGCTTCATCTGTCTCAAGTTTGTGTAAACATGCCACCATTTGTTCTCTGTATTGTCAATAAAATAACCAGCCCCATTGCTGAGCAATGGAGAGAACAGAGTGCGACATCCTGATCCAGGAGGAAGAACAAGAAAGAGAGTAGGAGGAGGAGGGCAGGGATCTGCAGACCAATACTTGAAACCGTGAGGAGGGTCTTAGAAACATGAAGGGTGATGAGCCGGACCTAAGATACGACTAAAAGCAAGTATAATAGGTAAAATCTGAATGGGAGGAAACTGCAGGCTTGGAGATTTAGGATGGAATAACTACTGCCCAGCATTGTGCTCTAGGTTAATGAAATAAATCCTAGTCTTGTGTGGTGGTTTGGGTATACAGTTGGTTTAAAAATATCCTCCACTTAACTAAAAGATAAATCAATAATACATATTAATAACCTACTAAAAAAAGAAAAGTTTTTTCCAAGTAAATAGACCCAGAAAACAAGCTGGAATAGCTATCCTAATACATTATAAAATAGACTTTCAACCAAAATTAATCAAAACATATAAGGAGAGACACTTCATTCTCATCAGAGGAAAAATCCACCATGAGAACATCACAACCCTGAACATCTATGTCCCAAATTCAAGAGAACCAGAATTCATTTTTTTTGTATTTTATTTTTTTCTTATCAGTTACATTTTATTAACTCTGTATCCCAGCCATGTCCCGATCCCTCATTCCCTCCCAGTCCCTCCCTCCCTCCCTCATCTCCAGCGTGCCCCTTTCCAAGTCCACTGATAGGGGGGACCTCCTCCCCATTCATCTGATCCTGTTTTGTCAGGTATCTTCAGGACTGGCTGCAAAGCCCTCCTCTGTGGCCTAAAAGGACTGCTCCTCCCTTTGGGGGGGGGGGGGAAACGCCAAAAAGCCAGTCATTGGGTTCCTGTTAGAAATAGTCCTTGCTACCCTCACTTTGGGAAACCAATTGGGAGAACCAGAATTCATAAATGAAACATTATTAAAGCTCAAATCACACATCTATCCCAACACCTTAATAGCGGGAGATGTCAATACTCCCCTCTCACCAAGAGACAGATCATCTAGACAGAAACTAAATAGGGAAATAATGACGCTTACAGAAGTCCTAAATTAAATGGACTTAATATATGTCTACAGAACTTTTCACCAAAACTGAAAAGAGTTTACCTACTCAGCACTCTACAGAACGTTCTCCAAAACGGACCATATAGTTGGACAAAAATTAAGCATCAACAGATATGAGAAGATTGAAATAATTTTTGTATCCTATCAGACAAACATGACATAAAACTAGACCTCAACAAGAACAGAAATAACAAAAAGCCTACACAAGCATGGAAACCAAACAACACTCCATTCAACTACAGCAAGCTCAGGGAAGAAATAAAAAAATAAATTAGAGACTTCATAAAATTCAATAAAAATAAAGGCACAACTTACCCAAATTGATGTGACACAATGAAAGCAGTGCTAAGAGAAAAGTTCATAGCACTAAGTGCCTTCAGAAAGAAGTTTGAGGCATCTCATGCAAGCAACTTACTGGCACACCTGAAAGACCTAGGGGAAAAAAAAAAGAAGCAGATATACCTAAGAGAAGTAGACAGTTGGAAATAATCAAACTTGGGGTTCAAATCAATAAATGAGAAACATCATTTATAGATGTATTAACAGTGAGATTGATAAAGTATTACTGATTAAAAAATAAGATTATCTAAGGAAAAAAATTATTTGGTGTGGCCATCTTACATGCTTATGTCTCATGTGAAATGCTAATACCCCTATCAGTGGTGTAGTGAGAAGTTACATCTAACTGTTGATGTATGTATGCTCTCTGGTACACAGATGTCTTATTGTCACAGCACTACAGTGAGATACAGAAATAAAAACAAATTCAATGAATACATAAATAAATAAATAAATAAATAAATTAGAAACAAATAAAACAATTCAAAGAATTAATGAAAGCAAGAGCTGGTTCTTTGAGAAAATCAACAAGATAGACAAACCATTTCTCAAACTAACTAAAAGGCAGAGAGAAGCTATCCAAACCAGCACAATCAGAAATGAAAAGGGGGACATAACGACAAACATTGAAGAAATTCAAAGAATTTTTAGGACTTACTTCAAAAGCCTATACACCACAAAATTTGAAAATCCAAGTGAGATGGACATTTTTCTTGATAAATTCCATTTACCAAAGCTAAACCAAGATGAGGTAAATAGATTAAATTGAACTACATCCCCCAAAGAAATAGAAGCAGTCATCAAAAGTCTCCCTGCCAAAAAAGCCCAGAGACTGATAGTTTCAGTGCAGAATTCAACCAGACCTTCAGAGAAGAGCTGACATCAGTATTCTTCAAACTATTCCATAAAAATAGAAACAGAAGGAACATAACCAAACTTATTCTATGAGGCCACAGTCACCTTAATACCTAAACTACACAAAGACCCAACAAAAAGGAGAACTTCATACCTATCTATCATATAAAGATTGACTCAAATATACTCAATAAAATACTTGTAAAGAGAATCCAGGAACACATCAAAGATATCATCCACCATTACCGAGTAGGCTTCATCGCAGGCATGCAGGAGTGGTTCAATATACAGAAATCCAACAGTGTAATCTACCACATAAACAAACAGAAGAAAAAAAACACACACATGATTTTCTCCTTAGATGCCAAAAAAGCATTTGACAAAATCCAACACCCATTCATTTTTAAAATCTTGAAAAAAAGAGATCAGGGATACAAGACACACACCTAGTGTCTTGTAGTAAAGGCAATATACAGCAATCCTATAGCCAACATCAAACTGAGTGGAGAAAAACTTAAATCAAGCCCACTGAAATCAAGGACAAGGCAAGGCTGCCCACTCTTTCCGTATCTCTTCAACATAGTACCTGATGTCCTAGGTAAAGCAATAAGACAATTTAAGGAGATCAAGGAAATACAAACTGGAAAGGAAGAAGGCAACGTATCACAATTCACAGATGATATAGTAGTATACGTGAGTGACCCCAAAAATTCAACTAGAGAACTCCTTCAGTTGATAAACATCTTCAGCAAAGTAGCTGGATACAAAATTAACTAAAAAAAAAACAAAAACCAGTAGCCTTCCTGTATACAAAAGATAAAAGGGCATGGAAAGAAATTATGGAAACAACACCCTTCACAATAGCCACAAATAATGTAGAATACCTTGGGGTGACTCTCACCAAGCAAGTGAAAGACCTGTTTGAAAAAAATTTCAAGTCTCTGAAGAAAATTATTGAAGAACCTATCAGAGGATGGAAAGATCTCCTATGCTCATGGATTGTTAGGATTAACATAGTATAATGAATGGCCATCATGCCAAAAACAATTTACAGATTCAATGCAATTCCTATCAAAATAACAACACAATTCTCTACAGACCTTGAAAGAACAATTCTTGACTTTATATGAAAAAAAAAACAGAATTGCTAAAACAATCCTGTACAATAACAGATCTTCTGAAGGTATCTCCATCCCTGATCTCAAGCTGTACTATAGAGCAACAGTAATAAAAATTGCATGGTACTGGCATACAAACAGAATGGTGGATCAGTGGAATCAAATAGAAGACCCAGAAATAAACCCACACACCTATAGATACTTGATTTTTGACAAAGGAGCCAAAACCATACAATGGAAAAAAGACAGACTCCTCAACAAATGGGGCTAGTCTAACTCGATGTCTACATGTAAAAAAATGCAAATAGATCCATATTTATCAACCTGCACAAAACTAAAGTCCAAGTGGATCAAAGACCTCAACATAAAGCCAGACACACTAGATCTGATAGAAGAAAAAGTAGGGAAGAGCCTAGAACTCGTTGGCACAGGAGACAACTTCCTTAACAGAACACCAATAGCACAGGCTCTAAGATGAACAATCAATAAATGGGACCTCATGAAACTGAAAAGCTTCTGTAGAGCAAAGGACACTGTCATCAGAACAAAACAACAGTCTACAGATTGGGAAAGGATCTTTGCCAACTGTATATCTGACAGAAAGCTAATATCCAGAATATAAAGATCTTAAGAAGTTTAACACCAACAAACCAAGTAATTCAATTAAAAAAAATGAGGTACAGAGCTAAATAGAGAATTCTGAATAGAGGAATATCGAACGGCAGAGAAACACTTAAAGAAATGCTCAACATTCTTAGTTATCAGGGAGATGTAAATCAAAACAATCCTGAGATTTCACCTTACACCCATTAGAATGGCTAAGATCAAAAACTCAAGTGACAACACGTGCTGGAGAGGATGTGGAGAAAGGGAACAGTCCTCCATTGCTGGTAGGAATGTAAACTTGTAAAACCATTTCGAAATCAACCTGGTGCTTTCTCAGAAAATTAGGAATGGTGCTACCTCAAGATCCAGCTATACCACTTCTAGGCATACATCCAAAATATGTTCACCTATACAACAAGGATATTTGCGTTTTAACCATGTTCATAGCAACTCTACTCATAAAAGCCAGAAGCTGGAAGCAACCTAGATGTCCCTCAAGTGAAGAATGCATATAGAAATTGTTATACATTTACACAGTGGAATACTACTCGGCTATTAAAAATAAGGAAATCATGGAATTTGTAGGCCAATGGGGGGAGCTAAGAAAGATCATCTTCAGTGAGGTAACCCAGAACTAGAAAGACACACATTGTATAAACTCACTCATAAGTGGTTCTTAGCTACATAATATAGGATAAACGTACTAAAATCTACACTCCTAAACAACAAGGAAGACCCTATGGGAAGACGCTCAATCCTCACTCAGAAGGACAAGTGTGATAGCCATCAGAAGCAGGAAAAGACAGGGAACAGGCCAGGAGACCACCACAGACAGCTTCTGAATGAATATACTGGTAGAGGCATCAAAGCAGAGGCTGAGACTCATAGCCAAACTTTGGGCAGAGTGCAGGGTATCTTATGAAATAAGGGAGATAGAGAAAGACCTGGGAAGGACAAGAGCTCCAAAAGGAGACCAACAGAGCCATAAAATCTTACCTGTGGGGGTCCTACAGAGACTGATACCGCAACCAAGGACAATGCATGGAGAGGACTTAAAACCCGTCCTCAAATGTAGCCCATAGACTCAGTCTCAGTCCCTAGTAAGGAGATCATGGGCTTTCTCTTTAATAAACTCAGTGACAGGCTTTCTGGTCACCTTCCTCTGGGGATGGGGGGTGTAGCCTTGCCAGTGCACAGAGGAAGACAATGCAGGCAGTCCTGATGAGACCTGATAGGCTAGGTCAAATAGAAAGGGAGGAAGACCTCCCCTCTCAGTGGACTAGGGGAGGGGTACAGGGGAAGAAGAGGGAGGCAGGGTGGGATTGGGAAAAGAGGGAGGAGGCCACAGCTTGGATACAAACTGAATAAATTGTAATAAATGATAATAAAAATAGAAAAAAGGCATAACAGCCACAACAATTCTAGAGTTAAGTCAAAAAAGTCCAGAAATAGCAGCTGCAACAAAAGAACTAGCACTACCAATTGTATATTTCACTTGCATCATGTATTACTAACCTGATGACAGTATACGAGGTCATTATATGAATGTCAAAAAGCAGACTTGGTTACATTACCATTGCTGTACTCAAGGCATAGGCATCCCTTTGTAGACAACAAACTAAGAGTAAGATTTCTGAATGGGAAAACTTCTAGAATGGCGAGGAGATATGACAAGCCAAACGCCGAGGCATCACCACTTCAGGGCCAACTCTCTGTTCCTGATGTGTCCTGACACCTAAATTTCTGAAAAACTACTGCTAACCCTTTCAGCTTTTTAGAATATAAGCATTTAATTTACCTACCACTAAGCAAAAAATAATAATATATTGACACCCATTTCATTGCGCTGTCCTGGAGAAAGTTAATAGTAATTTTTCTTTATATTAAAAGACAATAGTTAAAAATATATTACACATAGATAACTACTCCAAATGTTGTGATTATTACTATTAATACATTTACCTTGAGACATATTTATTAATTTCCTGTTATATGGACGTCATTCCTAGATTACAAGAAACTCAAAAATAAATAAAATGTATATTTGATTTTAAGGACCACAGACAACCATGTAGTTTATAAACCACTATACAAAACTCTGACACCAAGTGTGCTGTATCATAGCAAGTGCTTATTTTAAAAAGCCAAGGCACTATGGTCACTGTATTTGTTTGTATGATTCAAATATTAAGCCACTGATTAACATTATCTTCTTAAATCCATATAAAAACAAGGAACTAGATTTTAATTGGGCTTTTCCTAAATAATTAGCTCACTTAAGGTTTTGGATGTAAGTTGGATATTACCTTAAACAACTGATTAAGCAGATCAAAGAAAAATTGAGTTCATTGTTATTAATGTCTTAAATGAAAGAACTTAAACACTACAACAGTGTGTTTTCCAAGCTGTTAAAGCCTTTATACACAACACAAGCCTGCTGTATTTTCAGTAAAAAATGAAAGTTAGAGTATTTCATTTCTTTTCCACAAAAAGCTTTGTAGTTTAGAAATAGCTTTTGAATTAAATGACCAGATTGTTGCTAAGCAACATTGTAAAGCAATTTTTAAATATGGAGATATCCCTACAGTGTAAGCCTGCGTGCAATGTCCATGGCAATGTGTCTGACTTTTTCAGAGACAAGTCCATGGCTTTACAAAACAATCATTTTAAAATTATTTTAGAATTATTATGTAAATGTGTGAATATTCAGATAAAGTAGAGGGTTGAATATAAAATTCTAAGTAAATCTCAATAATGATTGGGTTATTACTGATGAAAAGTTTGGCTATTCCTTATCTGCATCAGTGTGCCAGTGCATAAAACTTTTATAACTACTTTTAGTTTTAACATTTGCAGCGTTCTCAACAAAAAGCCATTAGATGTCCTGGGTCAATGAACTTGCCTTAGAAATAGAGCTCTTTACAGATGTTTCTGGAAAACTAACTAAATAAAAGGTAATGTCACTTAGACATTACTTTTTAGTGTTATTTTTATCAGGTATTTATTCCATAATAAATGTAGATTTCAATAGTCCACTAGTGTACAAAACTGTTCTTGGCATTTAACCCAAAAAAGACCCAGTTTTCATAGAGTTATCAGTTGTAAACATATAGCCCTTAGTGGTCACAGGAAAAGACTTGAATTACTTGTCTGTGAACACTCTAGTCTTCTATTTCTTCAGAGATAACCATAGAGTGAAGCTGGCAAATGTCACACAGTCACTGGGAGGAGTTGGGTCTATAATACTATCCAGTTCAAGACCCACTGTGAAGTCCTAACCTGGAATATCTAGCTGAGCTATTATACAGGCACATAAGAACTTTTCCCATGCAAAATTTGCAATACAAGACAAAACAGTAATTTATGCTGGAAAATATCTTCCATGGGTAGTGAAATAGGAAATTTGGGTTTGAAGTAGGTAAAGTCAAAAATAGGCAGGAAATACCCCCAAAATGTCTAGCTCTTTGATATATTGTAGATGACTTTGTTGCTTAAAATTATTTTGTCTACGGAATTTATTTGACTGTTGGTTAGATTATTTATGGCAACAGTAAGCTGTCATATACTGTCATAAATGTAATTCTCAAGCAATTATACTTGATGTCAGAGTGCTTTGTGTTTTTGGTATCTTTGATATGCGGGTCACTGTTCAAGCCAAATAAAACTCATTGTAACGTTTACATAATTATACAGTTTTCTATGTTAGAATCACACACAGCTTGCTTTACAACAGTAATGTAAGTGCCAGTTAATAGGGGAAATTTACAAAATGTGAGTCAACTGAAGTAGTGTTTAGGGAATACTAATAAAATAGTAATTTGGTAAGACCTGTGGCAAAAAGGCAATAAACAGTAAATAGTGTATTTATGCTGATTAAGAGACACAAAGCCGCACAACATTGAACAACACATGCCCTGTTCATACTTTCCCTCAGTTTCCTTTTGTTTCTGATGAAATATTTTCTCAGACAGAAAGTATCATGATCTAAACAAGATTATTTTCATTAACAAGACTTTGCCATCAATATCAAATTCTAAATAAAAGTTAAAGTGTAAAATTGAATAAGGAGAATGAAACATCTCATTGGGTCGCTACGTTAGTTGGTATGATATTCAATAGTCCCTTTATGTCACATGAGAATAGACGGAAAAATTTTAAAATATTTTAGCCCCTATAAACAATTATGAGGTGGAAAATATAGCTATAACTCGAAAGCAAAATTTCCAGTATCTTACAGTATGTTTTTTAATGTGGATATATTGTTACACAACTCAATAAGTCAGCTCATGTTGCTGTAGTGAGTACCCAAAGCAATTGGCTTATGTAACTTCAAAAGTCTTGTAAAGGAATACAGTATATACTGACTACATAAAGTAAAATTTTCTGTTTAGTTGAATTCTACTACGACTTCCAGAGACATTATTTTAGTACAGTGTGTTCCCAGGCAAATGAAACAGAAGAATTATATGCATTTAATTTTATAAGACAGATAAGCCCATCTGAGTGCTGCAATCCTTAAGATTGACAATAGGAAAAAAATGATACATGCTCACACTTGCACATGTTTCTTGAAGGTAGCTATTTAATGTAGCATAAACTTTAGCATGTGTGTAGTTTAAAAACTGAATTAAATTAGATAAGAAATATGATTATAATCAATGGTGTCTTAGACACACATAGAAATAGAGAGATGCATGAAGAAAGATTCATAGACATGATACTCAAGGTTTCCTACAAAAAAAGTATTTTGTCCAGTGCAGAAGAATACCAATACCTTGAAATACCAATGTCTTTGGTAAGTATTGAAGATAGTTTTATATTATTATTAGTATTGAAAAGTTTGGTTTTTATATTATATAGATTTTTTGTTCCCTTTTATTAAAAATAGATTATTTTCTTATGCAATATATGCTGATTACAGTTCCTCCTGACTCCTTTCGGTTCCTCCTTCTCTCTCCTTCCTTCTGGGTCCACTCTACTTTTTTTGTCTCTTATTAGAAAAGAATAGGCTTCCTACATATAACAACCAAACATGACAAGATAAAATATAATAAAATGAAGCAAAATCTATCATATCAAAGTTGGACATTGCAACCCAACAAGAGTAAAAGAGTCAAAAAGGACAAACAGAAGAGTCGGAGACATGTGTTTGATCATGTTTGATCACAGTCAGGAGTCCTATAAAAAACATTAACCTAATAGCTATAATAAATATGCAGAGGACATGGTGCAGATCCTAGACTTCCTACTTCAGTCTCTGTGAACTCATATACACCTTGCTTAGTTAACTCACGGAACATCCTCACTAACATTAGTAATGTTGAACTAAACTAAATCTTAGCCTTATTTCTGTAAGGAATAAATGAATAAATCTTAAATTTCCAAATATGCTTCGAGAATAATATTTCATGTTCTTATTTTAAAATGCCTTTGGCACTAAGAATAAACAAGTAAGTACTTTATTTTGATGCTGCAAGGGCTGAAAAATAATATCTATAAAGTTTCTAGCTTCTCAAAGGTCAAGACTAGCATTTATATTCAAGCAAAGAAATTGACATCATACTATATTAATTTAATATCACTAATTACATTAGAGAAAGATCATATAAATATATGTGTGGCAGAGAAGACATTTCCATTATTAATATTACCATTTTCTAATATTAATAAATGATTTTATTATGATTCTTAAATAGAACAGAGAAATATTCCACCTTTCCATGGAGCTAGCTCTGACCCTGGTTAAAAATAATATAAATCAGCTTTAAAACAAGCAAAGGTAATAAATTTGCTCCTGCTTTCTGGGTCAAGAATTCCTTTGCAATTAATTTGAAAACTAGGACAATATCAGTCCTACATCAGCAAACCTCAGATTGTAGCCAAACCTGGATATTAAAAAAATAATAATAAGATTACTAGGAGAAGAAGAAATGAGTGGTATGAAGTACAAAACAGAATAATGGGAGGCCTCTCTAATTGGGGAGAAGACAGTGATGTCAACACAGAAGGAAAAGGAAGAATTAGCTTCTAAACACACTAAGGTGGTTTGATAAAGCTCCCAAAATCATATTTTTTTAAATTTGCCTAAAATAAGGACTATATGTATGTATCTATACATACACACATTTTATGTATAAAGTTTAGACTCTTGCGTTAATAATGCTCTTCCAAAAAACCGTAGACTAGAAAAAAATTCCAGCACTAGGCAAACAAAAACCCTTTTCAAATGGTTGGGCAGGATAGTCTAGGTGATGTACAATATAGATTATCAATGTAGCCCTCAGTTGCCTCTCAGGAAGTGAGGTTTGGTTTCTGCTCACTTAGTATACAGAACTTGGGTGATTCTAGCTGGATATGACCTGAAAGTCTTATTACCTGTACTCTAACTTTCATGGTTCCAGAAAATACTATGAAAGCTTCCAAGGGAGAGAAGCAATTAAACAGCCCTATCCAGCTGCAAAATCAATGAACTACAACAATGAACAACGTGGCAAGAGATACCAAAAGTTGTGATTATTAGCACCCACGTGTTGGTGGTGGTTGCAGGATATTTGATCACACCATGAACTTCGACTTTGTGTTGCTTACTGGAAAAAATTATTTCTCGTTGTAGTGTGGCTCAACCCTAGCACACATCTTTAATCCAAGAGCTTTCTGCTTCAATATTGGAAACAGCATTAAGTAAAGTCAACCATAGCTCAAGAGGCAGAGCAAGCAACCAGTTGACAGAGAGTGAAAATAGAAAAAAAGAAAACATTAAGAGGAAGCCAAGAGGATGAATAGAGAGACACACAGAAAGCAGAAGAGAGGAACATTCAGTTTGAGGGTTTCTGAATATGGCGTGGGGAAAGAGCATTGCTTCTTCTGGGCCATTGGCTGAGAAGGAAGATCAGCTGGATAATTTTTCTGCCTCTCTGAGCTAGCAGGCTTTCACCCCAGTATCTGGTTCTGGAGTCTTTATTAGTAATATTGAATGTTTGAGGTTTTGTTTAAAACAAGCGGTAACCCCTATTTAATTGAACTCAAAGCACACTCAGCAGAACAGAAATCATGCTTAGTACCAGCAGACTTAGCCAAGGGCTGACAAGGTCATAGGCTTTAAAAAATCCACTACCACCACTTTGTAGTAAATCTCACCTTATACACACAGAGAAGTGTAGTTAACACTCTTCATTAAAGCAGCATCACTTCTGAGCAAATTAAGACAATCAACAGAAAACTTAAAATGAAAACAACAATGTAGTGATCAACAGATAGTGGGGAGCCCAGACCCAAAGGGATGCATCTACATCACAGCTCCAGCATCTATGGTTCAAGAAACACTGCAGTAGCAGGGAAAGAAGATTTTAAGAGCTAGAATACAAAAAAAGTCAACTGTGAAACAGTGTCTCCTATAAATGGCTGCACACACAAGGACAATATCAAAAAACTTGTTTACATGAAAGGGGAAAGCTTTGTGAAGGCCCACCTGTAAATGGTGTTTTTATTTCCTCAGGTAAGAGGATGAGGTTAGAGCAATACCCAAGCTTTATGAATACATGGCTGAGCTCAGAGATTTTCTTTCTAACTCTCCCTAGGGCTAGGCCTGGAAGCTTCTAGCCTCCACACAATCTAATCTTCTGTAAGCCCAGACTTTTAAGGCTTCAGCTTCCAGCCTCCAGTCTGCTAATATAGGCCCAGAATGTTTTCAGCCTCTAAGACATACTGCTGAATAAACTCTTTCCAGTTATTTCTGAACTCTGGCAGGCTGGCTCAACTCAGCTGTTCTGCTTCACTGGCTCCAAGCTGACTGATTCAAACTGTCACCTTTTGGCTTCTCAATAAATTGCTCTGCTTTGAAAAGACTGCCTCTGAACTCCATGAATTGAATTGCAACAAACTGCCTGCACTGAACTCAACCAAATTGCAGCAACTGGCTGCATGAACTCTACTGTATTCCTGTGCTGTACTCTATGCCACTGTATGGAATTGTTCCCATAAACTCTTTTGTTCTCACTCTCTTTGCTGCTCCTATGTAGATTCTTTTTCCAGTCTGTTGTAGCAAATTAACAGAGTGTTGGGCTATATTATATTTACTATAGCCTTATGATTATCACAGTGGTATTAACCCACTTCCCATGTGGGGTACAGCCTTGCCAGTGTACTAAGGAAGACAATTCAGCCAGTCCTGATGAGACCTGATAGGTTAGGGTCAAATAGAAGGGAAGGGGGACCTTCCCTATCAGTGGACTAGGGGAAGGGTACAGGGGGAGAAAAGGAAAGGGGGATGGGAATGGGAGGAGACAATGGAGGAGGACACAGTCAGGATACAAATTAAATAAATAGTAATAAATGTTAAAAAAATTTTAAAAATAAGAAAGAAGTAAAAGGGAAGCCAGGTATGGTGGCACACGTCTGTAATTCCAGCACTCAGGGAGGCAGGGGCAGGAGGATCTCTGTGAGTTCAAAGCCAGCCTGGCCTACAAAGCAAGCCCAGGACAACCAAGGTTACACAGAGAAACCCTGTGTCTCAAAAAACAAACAGACAACAAACAAACAAACAAACAAAAACAAAAAACAAAAAGAGCTGAATAGGAAAACAAGAGCCTTTGAGACAGAATTTCTTATGCCCTGGTGTAGAAGGATGTACACTGTTCAGGAGTATGAAGAACTAATTGTTAAAATCAGAGAGTTCTGTAAGGACTTGGTTGCTTAATCAAGGTATCTATCTATTAGGGATGGGCCAATCGGATATATAATAAAACTTGAGGTCTGAATGTTTCAGGAGCATGTAGATTGATGTCTAGAGTGGTAACTCAATTGACAGTGTTTGCTTGGCATCCATGAGGCTTTGTGTTCAAAAGCTAGAACCACAGTACACTCTAATAGGGCCAATGTTAAGAATGGGCAGATGCAGCAGCAGCTCATTTCTAGAAGAGGAAACTGCAAAAGCCTACCTGCACGCAGCATAGCACATCCAGGAAGAGTGGGCTGATTCTCTTAGACCAGGAACTCTGAACAGGTCAGAGATTCTATCTAGATATTTGTTTTCTGTTCTTTTGTTTTCTCATTTGTCTTTTCACAGCCCAGACTGGTTTTAATTTTTAGGGTGAGATGTGGTGAGTACTTTACCAGTGACATCATCAAAAGGAAAAAAAAAATGGCAAAGCCAAATCATCTCCAAATAACTACTAATTAGGAATAAACTAATCAAATGGCCAGAATTTATTGGGCTATCTCATTCAGACCACGGCTGTTGTTGGTTATTAATATTTATTATTGATTTATCTTTTAGTTAAACAGTGATTATCCCTAAACCAGCTATATACCCAAATCACCACATAGAGACTAGGATTTATTTAATTAACCTAGACCACAATGCTGGCAATAGCTACTCCAACCTTAACCTCCAAGCCCTCATAGTTTCCTATCATTCAGATTTCCCATGTTATAGTTGCTTTTAGTAGTATTTTAGGTCCAGTTCATCTCTTCTCATGGTTCCAAGTCCTCCCCTGACAATCTCTCCTCTCCAACTCCTCCCACTCATTTCCTTTCTTCTCCCCTCCACACCAGAACATCCCACCCTAGGCTCTCCATTGTTCAGCACTGGCTGGTTGTTTATTGACAATACAAAACACAAACGGTGGTATTTTTACACAAACTTGAGACAGGTGATGCTTAGAGTAAACATCACAATGCAATGTCCGGATTGAAACCAGATAGCGGGGGAGAGAAATCAGCTTTTGAATGAACAAAGGTAAATTGTATACATTCTACAGGAAGAGTATACCAACACATATGTATCAACACACATGTATGTATATACACAAATCAGCAAATAAAAAGAAGTAGTCAATATAGCTTAACAAAAATATGAGTACTTTTTTGGATCAGACAAAAATATTGCAATATGTTGAAAGAAAAAAAGCTTTGTCCCAACTTTAACAAAAATTGCCTGTATTCACCACAGTCAATTGCCTATATTTTTCCATTAATTTTAAAAATACATTTAAATGTAATCCATAAGAAGAAAATAATCTAAAAATAGAGTATAATCATCACAAGGACAAACATATATTCTAAGTCCTGTAAAGAAACAAAATTATGGAAACATAAATAATGATATATGTCCAAGAATACAATGTGTGATATTTTCAAATTAGTACATACAATCCATTGAAATTCTGCTAGTACACACCAAATGGAATTTTGCCATGCCCCTTTAGCTTGATATCCTGAAGGCTAATTGAGACCCGGGTGTGAGATGTCATTGGAAAGTTTACTATCGCAAAAAGCAGGCAGCTACAGTTTCAGCTGCTTAAGAGGCATTCAAATTTCAAGGACAGTTACTCTATTTCCTGAATGAAAAATGGGCAAAATCTCTACCAAGAAAGGTAGCAAATCATGAAACCACAGCAGTGAAGGTACTTAATGTCAAGGATGAAAAACAATAGCAAATTCATGGATAGTATACAGAGCATTCTCACTTACCATGAAAATAAAATTCTCTTTCAAATTTTCAATGTATATTTTTTTATCCATGAACTCATTTGCTTAAAGAAATTTTCAGTAAATAAGAAGTTCACATTAGAATTTTTATTTTACCTCATAATTATTAATGTTTGTATTTCTACTAACAGACTCATAGACAAACATGTACATTCATTCATTCACTGAAACCGTTTTAATTGATGAATGTAGTAAGATTTTGAAAGAGAGAAAGTTTTCAAGGCCTTGGACATCAGCTAGTAGAAACACATAGAGACTGAATAATGAAATGTAATATGGGAAGTAGTACAGGAATAGATGAAAGCAGATTTTTGAGTAATAAATGTTGAGTTTAAAGAGAGGGTTTATAGTCATGTGAGTTTTGGGCTAATTAAGGGTATTAAATAATGGATATTGGACTTGAAATGTCTTGATGTCAAAACTGAAGTGAATTGTAAGTTAAAGGATATTGAAAAGTGGGGTATTTGAATGGCGTGACAATAAGACAGAAGCCATTTCAAATTGGGAAATGATGAAATCGGTTAACATTTGGAGATAGAGGGCCATATGTAATTCTTCAGATTAGAAAGTCTGCTTTAAACCAAGTTATGCAAACTAGTTTAATCCAAGATACACACTTTGTTTAGTTGCGATAACATATGAAGTAATAGCTGTCTATGTAAGTTAGATTTTCCAACAACAGAATGTTACTGATTCTTATCACTAATGAACACAGTGTTTCTTTGGTTTTGATACAAGTTTTTCTGTACTACTCAAATTATATGTGATTAATGACAGGACTGTTTTTTTTTAATTTTATTAATTACAGTTTATTCACTTTGTAATCCTCCCTGTAGCTCCCTCCCTCCTCTCCTCCCAAACCCACCCTTCCTCCCTCCTTTTTCTCCACTCATGCCCCTCCCCCAGTCCACTGATGGGACAGTCCTCCCCTTCCTTCTGATCCTAGTCTATCAGGTCTCATCAGGAGTGGCTGCATTGTCTTCCTCTGTGTCCTGGTAAGGCTGCTCTTCCCTCAGGGGGAGGTGATCAAAGAGCAGGCTAATCAGTTCATGTCAGAGGCAGTCCCTCTTCCCATTACTATGGAATCCACTTGGACACTGCTGTGCAGGGGTTCTAGGTTATCTCCATGACTGTTTTTAAAGTATAAGGATTTTAATAAACCCTGCTAATCACAGCCTTTCTTTTTTGGGATTATCAATATCTTGTTACTTTTTATCCATACAGCTTGTTGGTTTTTTATAGATGTCTCTTGATCCTCTGTAATCTGTTTGTCATTAAAGATGTAGTCCACATTCTCAGGGAAACAATTATTAGGAAGAGTACAGAGAGAAACATCCCAATAAATGAGGCAATTTCATTTCAGCCAGTGAAATCCAAAAGTGGGGAAATTAGTTGACTTGAAAAAAAGCAATGGGAATCCTGCTGCAAGCTTAATTTATGATTGCTTTGTCCTTCATAGTGAGGACATAGTGAGATCTATGGAGGTAACCACTAACCATACAAAACTCCACTCATTTTGCGCTCCTCTTTTAGAGATATTGATTTTGCTATGAAAATTGCACAGTGGTTTTTGAAACCAGAATATCCCCCAAATTGTTTATGCCATCAATTCAAGAAAAAGTGAAATGAAATGAACAGAGTAATTCTTTTTGTGATCTGCAAACTGACAAATCAATTACTTATTTATGTTCTGTCGTGAGATCTGCTAATGCCAAAAATGAAAGGACTTTGGCTTTTCTTTTAGTATTTGCTGATATTGGATAAGGGAGAGTTTGAACTTTTATTGATGTTATTACTCTTAATAAATATTTACATAGTGTTAATAAGGGAGAATTAAATTGTGTCAGGAATGAAAAGTCATACTTTCTTTTCACCAAACACACACAAAAAAATATTTCAAGTTGAATTAAGTTGTCAATTGCATAAATTATTTGTTCAGATGGTAATAGCGCAGGTGGATGGGGGAGAGGCTTATGAATTTCCTAAACCAGCTGAAGGACTATTTGCTGCTGACAGTTGTTGAGAAAGGAAGAGTCAGTTTTATTTTTTTTAAGGATGTGGTCCCTGACAGACTACCCATGAAGCAGTAAATGCTCCTACACCAATGCACTTAAAATTAGCACTAATTGGATTCAGATGGTGTTAAAGAAAGAGCACATGAAACTGAAAGGGAAAGTGACAGAGAAAGAGGGTAGATAATGGAGGATGTTTGATAAAAATACATTATTCATGTATGAAATTATGAAACAATAAAAACAGAAAAACAGCATGAAAAACTGAAAATTAACAATATGGTAAAAAAATGACGACCTAGGATCTGGTAACACAATTCAACATACTGTAACTGCACAACTCTTTTTTTTTTTTTTTAGGGTTAAAGACTTTTTTTATAATTTTATTTTTTTCTTATCAGTTACATTTTATTAACTCTGTATCCCAGCTGTATCCTGCTCCCTCATTCCCTCCGACTCCCACCCTCCCTCCCTTATCTCCACCCTGCCCCTTTCCAAGTCCACTGATAGGGGGGACCTCCTCCCCATTCATCTGATCCTGTTTTATCAGGTATGTTCAGGACTGGCTGCAAAGTCCTCCTCTGTGGCCTAACAGGACTGCTCCTCCCTTGGGGGGTGGGAGGTCAAAGAGCCAGCCATTAAGTTCCTGTTAGAAATAGTCCTTGTTCCCCTTATTATGGGAAACCAATTGGTTACTGAGCTACCACGGGCTACATCTGAGCAGAGGTTCTAGGTTATATACATACATGGTCCTTGGTTGAATGTCAGTCTCAGAAAAGATTCTGTGCCCAGATATATTTGGTCCTTATTGAGCTCCTATCCTTTCCCCATCATACTAACTCCCCTTCTTTCATATGATTCCCTATACTCAGCCAAAGGTGTGGTTATAAGTCTTTGTATCTGCTTTGAAAACACTGCTAGTTAGACTCTTTCAAATGCATTCAGTAGACTCCTGTCATACATTCAATGCACATCCCCTCTGTCTTTCTAAATGAGGATTGATCATCTTACCCCACTGCACAACTATTTTTAAAGGGTTCTATAAGACTTTATCAGAATTTTTCAATTGTTGTTTTTACCCACTTTCCCATAAACCTGATTTCTAAATCTCCACTTCAACACCACACACCTTGGTTGCACGATATAGAAAAGTCAATTTGGAACTGAGCTAGAAGCTTCCTCCCGTGATAGCTTTCTTTTCTACTGCCGCTTTTCCAGTCATTCTTCCATAGATGGACATTTGGCTTATTCATATGTCTTCACAATTGCGAATGAAACTATTGTGATCCCTTAAAATGAAAGCCTAAACAGCTTTTTGAGATCCTGATGTCACGTGTTTATGATGTATCCCTCCGTTCCTCAGTAATAACTGCACCACTTTACGTTCCCACAACAGTGTGCAAGTATTTCAATTTCCATTTGCTTTTATTTTTTACTCTACCTGTGTTTTTTTTTCTTATTTCCTCTGCTTATGTTTAATGTAACTTACATGGTATATAAACATAAATTATAAAAGTGTTTATTAGTTATTGGACTCTCTAGGATGTAAGCCCCATAAGTCAGGAGAGTCAGACTCATAAGTGGAATGAAAATATTCTCTAGTATAATTTAGACTACTACTATCATAGACACAAGATAAAAACATCAAAAAGTAAAATGAGAAATGTGATACTGACTTTAATAGACAACAATCTCAATAATTGATATACCTTTAATTGGTTTTCTGAACATATCAGGGTGAATATTTTCTACTTTTCAGGGGGTGGAGAAAGGTCTCTATTATTGGAGCATTGGCTGCATTAAAATGGTTTACTTTCCATATATACAACTGAAATCAATAAATAATGTTTACTCTTATCCTGTGATTTCAGTGAATTAAACCTGAATGGGTGGATTCTGATCTATGTTAAATTCCTATTCTAGTCAATTTATGATATTGTATTGTATTGTAATACAATGTAATAATTACACATATGATAAGTAAGAGGTGATCTCTAATTTCTTTTAAGTTTATAGCACAAATGAACAAAATTTTATAAAAATTTAATTCAACTTTATATTCTCTCTCTGATAAGAGTTTTCTCTATTTCAATTTGATATATAATTTGAACTCAGTACATTGATATTTTATAACAATTTTATATTTTATAAAAATATTTTATAACTGTTTTAACTTGAATATAAATTAAACTGCTTTTAATTTGTATAAGAAGTATTCAATAAACTACTTATTAAATGAATCATACATTTATTAGTTAGAAACAATTTTGTAAGTATTCTAAAATAAATTAAATTTGACACCATCATGCCTACAAACTTTCAAGCATCAATGGTCAATATTTTCTTTTATTTAATTTTATTTTTCTCATTAGTTACATTTTGTTAATTCTGTATCCCAGCTGTATCCCTCATTCCCTCCCTAATCCCACCCTCCCTCCCTCATCTCCTCCCTGCCCCATTCCAAGTCCACTGATAGGGGAGGACCTCCTCCCCTTTCATATGATTCAGTTTTGTCAGGTATTTTCAGGACTGGCTGCAGTATTTTCAAATAAGAAATTCAGTAAAATTAATTTGTTTTGATATATATCATGTTGTCAGTTTCTCATGTCTTCCAACTTCTGAAGAAAAGCATAGTTATAAATAAAATTATATATGACTATTTAATAAGTCTGATGATGCTTATAATTGAGATTAGTTAACCAATGATCAACTAGATGGCATACACATGTGTATGTAAATGACCTTTCCGACATACACCCATATACTATTTTAACATCATGAAATGACATGAATTACCCTTCAGTTTTGTTATTATAATTCTTGTATAAGTTATTTACTTTAATATAAAAAGGTTTAAATGGTGGTCAAAACATTTTGAATATCATAATTAAATTTATGTTTAAAAACTATAATCACACAAATATATACAATAATGTGCAAGAGATATAAATACACTTTTACTAAGGAGGCACAACAGTTAACACGAGAATTCTGCTATTTTAAATGCTGAAAAAGTATATCAAATATTGTAGAATTAAGCTTATATTAAGGTTGCAATAACTCATCATTAGTATTAGGCAAGAGCTGTCCATTTTGTGATAACTTACCATTTTCACATTTAGCTTGTGAGTTAACACCAATCTACTTTGAGTTGGTCAAAGATATCTTTGAATTATATATATAGTTAGCAGACATATGACTTAAATAAGATATTTCCTCTCTATAGCATGATATGAACAATTTATAGTATTTCTTAAAATTATCTTCCCTTTCATACTTAATATTTATTTTGTTATTATTTATTTATCTTTGCTTATAACAATTTACTTACTTTTATTCCCAGCTGTACCCCCCTACTTCATCCCCTCCTAACCCCTCTCTCCCTCATCTCCTCCCATGCCCCTCTCCAAGTCTCCTGATAGGGGAGGTCCTCCTACCCTTCCATCTGACCCTAGCCTATTAGGTCTCTTCAGGCTATATTGTCTTCCTTTGTGGCCTGGTAAGGCTGCTCCCATCTCATGGAGGGGTGATTAAAGAGACAGCCATTGAGTTCAACTTAGAGACAATCCTTGTTCCCATTACTAGGGAAGCCGCTTGGAGATAGAGCTGCCAGGGGTTTACATCTGTGAAAGGGTTCTAGGTTATCTCCATGCATGGTCCTTGTTTGGAGTATCAGTCTCAGAAAAGACCCCTGTGCCCAGATTTTTTGGTTCTGTTGCTCTCCTTGTGAGCTTTGCCCCCCGCCCAGGTCTTTCTATCTCCCCCTTCTTTCCTAAGATTCCCTGCATCTACCCAAAGTTGGGCTATGAGTCTCAGCATCTGCTTTGACACCTTGCTGGGTAGAGTCTTTCCGAGGACCTTTGTGGTAGGCTCCTGTCCTGTTCCCTGTTTCTCCCTCTTCCCATATCTATCCCGTTTGCCTTTCTGAGTGAGGATTGATCATCTTACCCAGGGTCCACCTTCTTGCTTAGCTTCTTCGGGTGTACAGATTTTAGTATGTTTATCCTATATTATATTTCTAATATCCACTTTTAAGTGAATATACACCAATTGTTTTTTTCTCCTTCTGGGATACCTCACTCTGGATGATCTTTTCTAGTTCCCACTATTTGCCTGCAAATTTCATGATTTCCTTGTTTTGAATTGCTGAGTAGTATTCCATTGTGTAAATGTACCACAATTTCTGTATCCATTCCTCAGTGAGGGACATCTGGGTTGTGTCCATATTCTGGCTATTATGAATAAAGCTGCTACAAACATATCATTTTTTATTAAATTTTTATTTGTTTTTAATTTTAAAAATTTTTATTAATTACAATTTATTACTTTTATCCCCTCTGTACTCCCTCCCTCTTCCCCTCTGAATCCCACCCTCTCTCTTCCCCACCCGTGTCCCTCTCTCAGTCCACTGAAAAGGGAGGTCCTTCTCCTCTTCCCTCTGATCCTAGTCTATCAGGTCTCATCAGGAGTGGCTGCATTGTCTTCTTCTGTGGCCTGGTAAGGCTGCTCTCCCCTCTGGGAAAGGTGATCAAAGAGCAGGCCAATCAGTTCATGTCAGAGACAGTCCCTGTCCCCATTACTATGGAGGCCACTTGGATACTGAACTTCCAGAGACTACCTCTGTGCAGGGGTTCCAGACCATCTCCATGAGTGTTCCTTGGCTGGAATATCAGTCTCAGAAAAGACCCCTGTGTCCAGACTTTTAGGATCTGTCACTCTCCTTGTGGAGCTCCTGTCTTCTCCAGGTCTTAGTATCTCCCACTTCTTTCATAAGATTCCCTGTACTCTGCCCAAAGTTTGGCTATGAGTCTCAACATGTGCCTCGATACGCTGCAGGGTAGAGCCTTTCAGAGGCCCTCTGTGGTAGGCTCCTGTCCTGTTCCCTGTTTTCTGCCTCTTCTGATGTCCATCCTCTTTGCCTTTCTTAATGGGGATTGAGCATCTTAGCCAGAGTCCTCCTTCCTGATTAGCTTCCTTAGGTGTACCAGAAGCAGAAAGACACACAGGGTATATACTCACTCATAAGGGATACTAGACATATAATATAGGATAAACATACTAAAATATGTACACCTAAATTTGTATTTTTTGTATTAATTACAGTTTATTCATTTTGTATCTCACCTGTAGCCCCTCCTTCATTCCCTCCCAATCTCACCCTCCTTTCCTTCCCTCTTCTCCTCCCATGCCCCTCTCCCAGTCCACTGATAGGGGAGGTCTTCTTCCCCTTCTGTCTGACCCTAGCTTATCAGGTCTCATCAGGACTGTCTGCATTGTCCTCCTCTGTGGCTTGGCAAGGCTGCTCTTCCTCAATCATTTTTAAAATCAAATATGAAAGAAAAAATATGGTGTTTCCAGTAAAATAAGGAATAACTTGTGCCACAAACCAATATTTTTTAGAGAAAATCAACAACATTCTCCCTTACCCTATATCTATAGGGTATAGATATCTATATTTTTCTTTTTCTCTTAAGTAACTTATTGCAAGTTTTGCTGTGCATAGTTCAATAACTTCATTAATTGTAGCATAAAACCTAACAGATGTATACAAACTCATGTAGGCATCATTTCAGAAAGAAGTTAAAAGCTCCCCTAAATTGTAAGATTTCGAATTAAATTATTTTTCCCTTGTAGCATTCTTCAGCTTTTTCTGTAGAGAGACAACTGAAAACCGTATATGAATGTATTTAGGTCAAAAATTGTGGCTTTCAGGCAAGGTTAGCACCAAATTGTTGTGGAGGAAGACAATATGAGTTTACACTTTCATAGCATTATTGAAAACTATTTTCAAAGCCATTGATTACTCCTTTTTGCTGGTTTTCAAGATTGTACTTTTATAACAACATTTCTCCCTTTCCCCTCCTTTCTCTAAACCTTCCTTCTATCCCTTCTCACTCGCCTTCAAATTCATGACCTCCTTTATCATCAGCTGTACATGTATTAGTAATATACAGTGTTGCTAATATAACCTGTTGAGTCCACATAATGTTGCCTGTATGTCTGATTTCAAGGCTGATCATTTGGCACTGGACAGCTCATTGGTGTGCTCTTCCCCGTGGAAGAGCACATCTCTTGATTACTCCTTTTAAAGGAGTTTTGGTCCCCGAAGAGCAAACATAATATTAAAGGAATTTTGTTCTTCTGGGAGTGACAGGCAGGCCAGGATAGAGGCCAGAAAGAAGAGTATAATCACTAACAAAGTGTCACAGAGCTAAGGCTTGTAATAGCAAGAGAGGCAGGAAGTCAATTCCAGATGGATGTTCATGAGGCAGGAAAATTTGGCGCCATAACTCAAATATATAAGTGTTGCACTCTGTGTGGCTGACAAGAAGCTGTCAGAGAAACTCTGAGTGTTCTATTGGAAAGAGTTAGGAATGCCAGCAATATGAATTGTGGAGACTATAACAGGAGAAGAGATCTCTCTATTATTTTTTGTGTTCAAAAGAAAATCACAATTAAAAAGGAGACTACTATATCATCATGTATGCTATCCTTAAAATCTATTTGATGATACTATTTTCAGATTAATAGCACAAATGATCTTCTTACTAGATACTGATTGCCAAGCTAGCTAGGAATATGATCTCCAGAGTCATTCTAACTCTAATTAAACCTATTCTTCACTGGTTTCACATTCTGTGAATTATAACAAATAACAAGTTTCTAGGAATCAGCATATTTACCTGGAAATATGATCAGTTAAACTTATAAATAATTAGTTATGTAACAATGTACAAAAATCACTTAGAAGAGTGTATGAAATACAATTACACAAATAAATGTTATGTCATAGTCATAAATAATATATTAATAAGATCTGTCAATGTCCAATAATGAATTGCAGGTAATTTTAATTTAATCTCAATAAACTGATTATACAGAAAAAGCAGCTAACGACAAAAAATATTTTAAATAAACCTATTTGAAATGTTTCAACTACTAACTCTTAAATGAATAACTATGTATTACAAGGCATTCATAAAATATTTCTCAAGACAAAAAAATAAAATTACTTTAAAACATGTATACATACACCTACAAATACATAAAACATTTCAAGAAACACACAAAACTATCATGGATATCTCTGAGGAAAAGATTTTGGTGTGTATGTAATGAAAAGAAATTTAATTTTTTTTAGTGTATTAGAATTTTTTCTACTGGCATTTTAAATGTCATTTTCATTTTAATATACTAAATTTTTGTTTCTCTGTACATTTATAAGGTTATCTTAACTCAAAACATACATTTTTGTTTTAATATTGTTTGCTATACTTGATACAATCCTCAGAAATACAAGATGTGTGCTGAATTTTGTATGAACATTAGAAAGCTGTTTAATTCTGGCATTGACAACTGTGTGCTAAGGTAAGGCAGGAAAACACGCCATCAATTGATGACCTGACAGAGAAAGATTATCAGAACGTGCCTTGCCAAGAGGGGTGTTCTCTGTTCCAGATTATTTTAAAGTATGTAGTTTTCCCATACAGAAAGCTATATTGGGATTTTAGGACCATTGTTATCTCTGACATCAATGAGTCAAAGTATGTTTTGGGCAAATACAAGTGATACATCACAGGCTTATAATGGATGTTTTCATTCAAGGGAATAGGGTACCACAAAATGAAGAACGAACACAATTTTATTCCAAGGGGAAACAACAGAAAACTAAAAGCATTTTTCAATTGCAGCTTCTGGGAAAGCTGTAAAAAGAATGCTTTTTATAAAGTCTTCATACAGTTGACTGTATATATTAAAGAACATATATTTCTATTTCTTATTCTTAACATCTTTGCATCAATCATTATCTAATTTTAATCTTGTGATGTAAAAGCTCTTCAGAGTTATTTTAGCAGTTAGAGTTAGCACTAACAGTGGAGAATAATTTTAACTCTTCTGTCCTATAAGATGTAGTTTAAAAAATATAAATGGAAATTTTCAATCATAGCCTAAACATTTTATAGAATCTGTATATGCTTTATTTTGTCTTTGTTAGAATATGTAAGCTATTTGTGTTCATGAAAAACAATGAAATGAGTTGATAAGATTTATAATGATGAAAGAAAAATAATTTTGTCTTGTTATAAAAGTTTAATAATCTAATCAACATTTTCTGTACTTATAGGAAAATTTAATTTTCTTCAAGATAGAGTAGTTTTAATGGATTAAACAAATTAGATCCACTGTAATATCCTATATAAAAAGTTTGGTCATTAATAACTCTTCTCTAACAATGCTATTTGAAATATAATTGCTATTTGCAAACTTGTATTTATGAAATAGCATCCTTATCCACCATAGAAATAAAAAAACAATTGCTCACAATAAAATTAAAAACGTTATTATCTTTTAGATATAAGTCAGCTTTTAATGAAATCTGTTTAGAAGGACTCAAGGGAAAAGTATTGTCACATGTTCTTTTCAATTTCATGGAGGATTTAAAAGCCAAACATCCCTCAAATAAAAACAGTTGTGATAACAAGTTGATCTTTCTTTCTTCCCAACTAACGAGCCATGATTATACAGAATACACGCCACCATTCCCACACAGAGCCTGCAATCTAACCAGTTATGTTCACGGCTTCATAAATATCAGAATCTTAGACTCTTTCAACTTTACTTATTCCCACTCTTTCTCATATTCTTTTTTTATATGTGCTTGCAATCTTACAGGCGATACTTGAAACATGCTTTAATTTTCACTTTATTTACTTGAAATATCTTTACATATCTTTAAAGATAGTTATGACTGTATACGATCGTCCAGAATGGTAGGTATATTGCTTTAAGCTATTTAAAGATATAATCCTACTATCATTTGGCCTCCAATATTGCTTTGAAGAAATGCTCTAACTTTCCGTTCCTCATTTCAAAACATTCTTTTTATGACTGCTTTAAATTTTTCCATCATTTTATGCTTCCCTCGGCTTGTTTTTATGCTCTATTGCCTCACATGCCTAGTTCTGTTACCTTTCATCAGCTTAGGAATGTTTTTCAGCAGCTTCCTTCTTAAATGTTACTATCAGCTCTCATTCTTTCTGTTTTCATTGGCAATCCAATTTCAAGGATTTTGAACTTATCTAGTGTATAGCTTATTGTTTTTTATATTTCATATTTCATATACTGGCTTAGTCTGATTGTCTTTTTTTTCATTAACTCACTTTTCCACTTTGTCTAAAATTATTTTAGAACATACACTTCAGTTTCACAATCAATCCTCATATATTTATTTTTACAGATGTTCATATTTATCTTTCTTATTGTAACGGAATATTCGTTTATCTTAAACTACATGTTAGGTAATTTTGGCATCTAGTTACACATAACTTTAAAATGTTTTGAAATATTTTTCTATCTTTATTTTTATTTAAATTATGCCTTATGTAACTTACATTTGACTGATAATGATATCGTATTTGAAAAAAGATAGTACTAGATTAAAAGTATTGATAATGTTACCCTCTTTCCACAAGGCTTGACCTATGGTTTTCTTAAGCAGCTAGCTGAGGTGCTTTCAGACACATTTCTATGGACTAACATGACTGAAATATAAAATACTATGCATGCTACCAGCACATGAAACAAGCTAAATAATGCAACTAGCATGTTGATATTCCTCTAAAATATTTTTCAATACCAGGAATACCTTTTACAGAACAATTCAGAGGTTGTCTTAAACTGTATGAAGGCAACTTTTTTGGAGGGGAGGGGATAGTTTTTACAATCAAGTACTGTTTCTAACAATTTGAAATCAAGACTTAAAATTTAATTACCTCAGTCAGGATGATCTTTTCTAGATTACACCATTTGCCTGCAAATTTCATGATTTCCTTGTTTTAAATTGATGAGTAGTATTCCATTGTGTAAAAGTACCACCATTTCTATATCCATTCCTCAGTTGAGGGACATCTGAGTTGTTTCCAGATTCTGGCTATTACAAACAAAGCTGCTATGAACATGGTTGAGCACATGTCCTTATTGGGGACTCGACCCTCTTTTGGGTATATACCTAAGAGTGGTATAGTTGGATCTTGAGGTAGCACTGTTCCTAATTTTCTGAGAAAGCACCAGATTGATTTCCATAGTGGTTGTACAAGGTTACATTCCCACCAGCAATGAAGGAGCGTTCCCCTTTTTCCACATCCTCTCCAGCATGTGTTGTCACTTGAGTTTTTGATCTTGGCCATTCTGATGGGTGTAAGGTGAAATCTCAGGATTGTTTTGATTTACATCTCCCTGATGACTAAGAATGTTGAGCATTTCTTTAAGTGTTTCTCTGCCATTTATTTGATAGTCCTCTATTGAGAATTCTCTATTTAGCTCTGTAACCCCATTTTTTAATCATATTACTTGATTTGTTGCCTTTTTTAACTTCTTGAGTTCTTTATATATTCTGGATATTAGCTCTCTGTCAGATGTAGGGTTAGTGAAAAACCTTTTCCAGTCTGTAGGCTGTCATTTTGTTCTGATGACAGTGTCTTTTGCTTTACAGAAGCTTTTCAGTGGCTGGCCCTTTGATTACCTCCTCCTGATGGGGGAGCAGCCTTGCCAGGCCACAGAGGAAGACAATGCAGCCAGTCCTAATGAGACCTGATAGGCTGTTATCAGATGGAAAAGAAGAAGGACCTCCCCCATCAGTGGACTTGAATAGGGGCATGGGAGGAGATGAGGAAAGGAGGGTGGAGTTGGGAGGGGATCATGGAGGGGACTACAGCTGTGATACAAGTGAATAAACTGTAATTTATTAAAAATTTTAAAAAGCAAATAAATTTTAATTACTCATTAATGAACCAGTATTTTTGTCTCTCATAAGAAATGAAATACTTTTTATATTTTAAATCTACAAAAACAGTGCCATATAGTTATTAAAAATACACACTGCTTTAAAATGAATATAAATAAATAGAATGTATTTTGGCTTAAAAACTGACTGCTTACAAATTTGTTTAATATCTCAGCGCAAAAACAGAATACTTATGTAAAATAGTCAAACTATCTGGTGGTTGTATTTTCTTCTTTTTTTTTTGTTTAGAACTTCATATGTGCATTACTCTTCATCAAACCCATTTGCCACCCCCTACCATGTGCTCCATCAACCTTCACTACTTTTCCCTCCTAATTTCCTGTGCTCTCCCCCACCACATTTCTGACTCCACTTACTGCATGGATGTATGTGATGGCTGTGGGACAATCTACTGAGGCATGGGTAGCTTTCCAGAGCCTACATGATTTACCTAAGCTCATGCAACAATCTCTCAGTATCCTCCAATTGCCAATAGCTTCTCAGGTATGTGTAGAATTTTAAGAGACCCTGCCCTCCATGTGAAGACATTTGCTAGCTTGATTTTGTGAAGGTCTTGTACATACAGTTATAGCCACTGTGGGTTCATGTGTGCAACGACCTTGTCATGTTCAGCAAATATTATTTCTCTAAAGATGCCCACTTCTGGCTCCAAAAATCTTTTCGTTTCCTCTTCCATGATGACCCAAGGAGGAAGGACTGTGATATAGAATTTGCATTTAGAATTCTCTGCATTTCCTATTTTCTGTACATTGACTAATTGTGAGACTCTGTATGGATCACCATTTATCCCAAAAAGAAGCCTCTCTGACAAAGGGTACAAAGACCTATGGATACACAGTTACAAACTTAGACAAGCAGTTTATTATGGTGTCGATTTGGCAAAGTAATAGCATTAAGTTCACCCTAGGCCCAGTGTCTTTATTATCTATGGGATTTCGGGCCCAGTTTATAGTACCAGACATGAGTTCCATGCTATCATGTGGTGGTTGATTACTCTCATAATGTTTGTAACACTACTGCACTGGTAGATCTTTTTAGCTTGGCCATTTGTAATTGTAGTTTGCAGTGTTCACACATGGGTAGAATTATTGAATTCTCCTCTTGCTGGTAATATAAATAAAATCTCCTAGCACGATGAGAACTATACAGTAGAAATGAGAATTCCAGGTCAATACTTGCTTGATTTGTGTGATTCCTGTGACTTAAGTAGGTATCATCTTCAGAATTATGATCCCACTGTCAAGTTCTGAAGAATAATAAAGAGTAATGAAATAGTCTGTAATGTCTAAGGACCTATGATGTTCCACTGACCAACAACTTCAAAAGTGGTAACCCATACCTAGCACTGGGCTTTTTGTTTGATTGTCTATAGAATTTGGGGAAGCATTATCTCCTTGTTACAGGGTAACTCCATTTAAACATCTTCTAGGAAAGCTCCCACTGTAATATATTTTTATATGACATTTTTAAAGGTCTTTTGTGTTAGTTATTGTTTCCTATATACCTTCTCTACCTCAACCTCTCGTTTGTCACACCACCCTTCTTATTTTATTCTCCCCTTTCATGTTTCCCGAGTCTTATGTACTTCACCGTAAGTACCCGCTTACTGTTTCCAGTCTTCTCTATCTATTCCAAACTAAACACACATATCCTAAGTTTCAAATATAGCAGGCACATAGGAGAGATAATGTGTGGACTTTATCTGTCTGAATCAGGCTTACTTCAATAAGAATGTTCCAGATCCGTCTATTTATCTTTACAATGGAATGAATTTTATTTAGCATATGTACCACATTCTCATCCTTCATGGATATCTCGGCTACTTACATTTCCTGTCAATTGTGAATTGAGCAGGAATGGAGAAGGATGAGTAAACATCGAAGTAGTAGAATAACACATTTGTGAATATCAGTCAGCAAAGTTAGATGTAAATAATAAAAGCCGAACATTTCTGATTCTTTAGTTGGTAGTAAGTAATTCCTCAGTAATGTATGCATGCTTTCTCAGTGGGTTCTCTGTTGGCTTTACACCCAACTGCTTTCAGTAGAAATAAGATCAGTAAAACAGTCTGATTTGTTTCTTCCCCTCTTCCCATGATAATTTTTCACCCCATTCTGTTTCTGTGGTTCCAGAACACTGTTTCCATGAAATCTACTTGAATCCAGGTATTTGTATCAGTCTTTGCTTCTGAACTCAAGACAAGGTGGAACTCCTCACACCAGTCACCAACCGAACTGCGTTAAAGTTAGACTTTAATCTTGGAATGCTAGTCAGATTCAACCTCATACTTTCTCCTAGAGTGAAGTCCATCAGAAGATTTTAGTCTGAGTTGGGAGGTGGTAGCCTACACCTTTAATCCCAGTACTCAGGAGGCAGAGGCAAGCATCTCAGTGTGAGTTAAAGGCTAGCACGTTCTACAGAGCTAGTTCCAGGACAGCCAGAGCTACACAAAGAAATCCTGTCATAAGACAAACAAACAGAGAATTTAATCTGGTTCTACTGGCTATCCTTATAGCCAGTAGTGATGCTCATAATCTGAATCTCTACTGTTGTATTTGCAAGTACTTCAGCTGTTCTTCCATGCATTTACTAGAGACTCTGTTTCTTCAACAATAAGGTGAACATGTCTATTATCCAACCTTCCTAATCTGACTAAAAAAGTGGGTGTCAAATTATTTTCCTTAAACTATCTCATTCAGTAACATGCTTATCAGTACAAGTAGATATCATTAGGAAAGGGAAATAGAATAGAAAGATAAGGAAGGATGGGGGTGGGGGTTGGAATGGGAGGATCAAGTGGAATGAGGAAGGAAACGTAAACAAGGAGAGGAATAAAGAGAAATAGTTAAAATTCAAGGCCATTTGAGAGGAGGTAATGAAAAATAATACAATAAAAGTTTCATAAAATATATAAATATATGTAGATGTATAAAATCATCAACTAATTTGGGAGATGGAGTCCTGACTGTCTAACAGAGTCCATTTCCTGTCACAAATTGAAGCTGATAGTGCCAGGAGTTGTTAGCCAAAGGGGTCCTTTGGGAATCCCCAAGCAACCTAAGCTGTTGCCAAGACTATAGGTTGTTCCCTACAAACTGAGGGCAAGACACTATTGTTGAAGACAGCATCTACACAACTCACTGAATGTAGCGGTGTTGCCTACCTAGAGCCTTTACCCACTCTTATAGCATCTTTGGTACAGAAAGATACTCTGCACACTACCTAAAGAGAAACATAAACTCCAGGACAGCCATGAAACTTTGATCTATAATGGTGTCCTGCTTGCAAGATATGCCAAGGCAATTGTGGCACAAAGATTGTGGTAGTAGGTAACCAATATCTGCTTTAACTTAAGGTGCTCTCTGTGAGATGGAACACAAACCTGGCACTGCTTGTGTGACCAATAACCTGAAACTAGATAGCACACAGACCTAAGGTAAAAACAAAATACTATGTTCTAGAAAAAACTTTTAGCAATTTGGTCTTCATGTGGGGCGCCTAGCAAGCGAAGTCAGGGCTGTGTCTGACATAGACTCTGTTGCCTGCATTTGGATCACTTTCCCTAGCTGGGCTGCCTTCTCTGGCCTCAGTGGAATAGGATGCACTTAGTCCTGATGCAACTGGATGTACCAGGGTGGGTTAGGAAGGGGAGGGGATCCCCTTTTCTGAGTAGAAGGAGAGGAAGAAAAGGGGAAAGGAAGTGGTACTGAGAGGACAAGAGGGAGGAGGCTGTATTTGAAATATAAAGTGAATAAACAAATTTACCTAATGATAAAAACATAGCAACAAAATGACTGCTAATGACTTTCTGTTATACTAAAAGATCAGTGCCTTGCTCAGCCACCACCAGCTGAGTTTCCTCCTGGAGCAGTTAAAAACAAATATAAAGACACATAGGCAGACATTATTCAAAAGTGAGAGCCCATTACTTTCCCCAATAATATGACCTGTAATTTATTTATTTATTTTTTCAATGCAGTTTATTCAGGAACCTTGAACAATCCTCGGACCCTGGGGAAAGCCAGCCCACAGCTTAAATAGCCTCTGGGTAGCCAACCCAGGCGTGCCACGGGGGCAATGCAGATAGGTCCACATACATGGAAGCAAGCCAGATCCTCAGCCTTAGCCAAATGTGGAGTTGTTCCTGACAGAGAGCACTCACCATCGGGAAGGTGGAAGGCGGAAACCAGCTCCATCTTTAAGGCATAGCATTCCGCAGCTCTCTACGGTTCCCCCTTTTTGTTTTAGACGCATCAGGCAAGAGTAGAGGTCTGATCTCTGATATTAGAAATAAATTGGGACTTTGTACTGATGTTCATTTAGGTGTCATCCACCCAAAGAGCATCAGACCCGTCCAATACCTTTTTCTCAGAGGCGGGACCTGGGGCATCAACCCGCATGCAATCAGACATGCTCTTCTCTGGGTCGAAAGCAGCTGACCCTGAGTGCAGTGCTTAGCCTCGCATCCTGAGCATAACATTTTAGCTTTTTATGGTATCCAACCATGCTTGGGGAGAATGTCCTGCTTCAATGGCTGTAAAGGCCTGAATGATCATGGCTGCATCACACTGTTGTGAGACTCTAATCTTGCATATATACCACAGGCAAACCAAGGAGACCAACACCAGAAGGCCTGCTAACACTCCCATGCCCACCCATTCCTTCAGATGATTCATGGCTGCAGCAATCCATGTTGATAATCCTGTGGCTAGTCCTGCGTCCACTCTGGTAGAATTTACTGTGACAATGGCCACTCTCAACTGCTCCATCGTAGTATCGAATTCTCCAGTCCAATTACCTAAAATATAGCTCGACAATTGTTTAGACAGATTTGCAGCACAGGAAAAATTCTCATGTTGTATGCTAGTGACACAAAGTCCACCATACTTTCATTGACAGCCAGGTTGAGCAATTTACCATAGGGTATCAATTTGCTCCTGCAAGAGGTCAATCCTCTGATTGACCACCATCAAGCTTCCTTATAGTTGAGCATTAATTCCTTTATGTACAACTAAGGCATGAGCTACATTGGCTAAATGATTATTCAGGGTCTGAGCAGTCTGCCTAGTATGACTCATGGCTAATGCCCTGGTGGTAGCTCCAACAGCCACCAATGAGATGGTAGTAACAATGATGACTGTAGTTCCAAGATCCCTTTTCTGTCTGAAGAGAGTCATAGCGTGAGGGGCATCAATGGGCACAGGCACCCAGTGAGGCATGCGAGTAACCAGGGCATACCTAAATTTACTAGCATTCCAGCATTGGGCAAAAAAGCAAGTATCATTACCACAATTACTTGGCTCTATCTGACTAATAATGAATAAAAATGGGGGATATAGACAAACAGGTGTGGGCTTATAGGAAATATTATGAGAAGCCTTAACCCCTCGTTGGAACATCCTGCGTCAGTTCTAGAACTAGCAGTGGTGGTGTCCGAGGTCTGAGTAGGTTCAGGAGACCATTGCCCCCAGGGGCGAGACGTGCTCCATGCCAATTGACTAACTCCATGTTTTCCTCCAATTTTGAAAGTCATTTAAGGTTCTTAAATTATTTTTTCCCTTTTTTTTAATTTTTCATCAATTACACTTTATTCATTCTGCATCCCCCCATAAGCCCCTCCCTCCTCCCCTCCCAATCCCACCCTCCCTCCTCCCTCTGCTTGCATGCCACTCCCAAGTCCACTAATAGGGGAGGTTCTCCTCTCCTTTCTGATCTTAGTCTGTCAGTTCACATCAAAAGTGGCTGTATTGTCGTCTACTATGGCCTGGTAAGGCTGCTCCCCCCGAGAGGGAGGTGATCAAAGAGCAGGCCAATCAGATTATGTCAGAGGCAGTCCCTCTTCACATTACTATGTAACCCAATTGGACTCTGAACTGCCCTGGGCTACATCTGTGCAGGGGTTCTGGGTTATCTCCATGAATAGTCCTTGGTTGGAGTATGAGTCTCTGGGAAGTTCCCTGTGTTCAAATTTTCTTGTTCTGTTGCTCTCCTTGTGGAGACCCTGTCCTCCCCAGCTCTTACTATTTCCCAGTTCTTACCTAAAATTCCGTTCACCTGCCCAACAGTTGCCCATCCGGCTCAGCATCTGCTTTGGTAGTCTGCATGGCAGAGGCTTTCAGAGGCCCTCTGTGGCAGGTTCCTAGGTTGTTTCCTGTTATCTTCTTCTGGCTTTTAGAGGCCCTCTGTAGCAGGTTCCTAGGTTGTTTCCTGTTTTCTTCTTCTTCTGATGTCTGTCCTCTTTGCCTTTCAGGATGGGGATTGACCGTTTTAGTTAGGGTCCTCTCTTTTCCTTAGTTTCTTTAGATGCACAGATTTTAGTGGATTTATCCTATGTTGTATGTTTATATGAGTGAGTATATACCATGTGTGTCTTTTTGCTTCTGGGACAACTCACTCAGGATGATCCTTTCCAGGTCCCACCATTTACCTGCAAATTTCATGATGTCCTTATTTTTCATTGTTGAGTAATACTCCATTGTATGGATGTACCACAGTTTCTGCATCCATTCTTCAGTTGAGGGGCATCTGGGCTGTTTCCAGCTTCTGGCTATTACAAATAAAGCTGCTACAAACATGGTTGAGCAAATGTCCTTTTTGTGTACTTGAGCCTCTTTTGGATATATGCCTAGGAGTGGTATGGCTGGATCTTGAGGAAGTGCTATTCCTAGTTGTCTGAGAAAGCGCCAGATTGATTTCCAGAGTGGTTGTACAAGTTTACATTCCCACCAGCAGTGGAGAAGGGTTCCCCTTTCTCCCCAACCTCTCCAGCATGTGTTGTCACTTGAGGTTTTGATCTTGGCCATTCTGATGGGTGTAAGGTGAAATCTCAGGGTTATTTTGATTTGCATTTCCCTAATGGCTAATGATGTTGAGCATTTCTTTAAATGCTTCTCTGCCATTTGATATTCTTTAAATACAGTGCTTAGATGGTAGATAGAGTAGGATCAGAAGTTCAAGGTCATCCCCAGCCATATAGAATTTGAGGCCAGCCTATGGGACATGATATAATATCCCAAAAAGAAACAAAAGGAAAATATATGGTATTGTGTAAATTGTGTGTTATTTTATGCAGTAGAAGATGTAGAGCATGAAGTGGCTGAATGATAAATTATCTGGACAGTTGCTCCTACATGAAAGTCACTGGTTTCTCTTAAGTCCCGTGGCATTAGACAGTGAAATTTCAAACCTAGCTCTGGCTACTAGCAGCAAATTATTCTCCTCTATTCAAAACAGATGTAACCAACCCTTTAATCACCAGTGTCTGAATATTGCTGACTGTTGGTGAAAAAAAATAATTATGACAGAAAGGAGAAAATGCTCAGTGTTTTAATAAAAAGCTGATATATTATGCAGCCATTTGAGATAACAAGCAAAGCAATTGCTGGTTTTGCATAGACTGCAGAAGACATGTTGCCTATCCCTAGATTATAATAACTTTGACATTTTGCTGCGACGAAGTCATGGATGGAATTACCTGTAAGATACACTGGTTATGTTGCACATTCCCTGACAAGTAGAGGCCTGAATCAAAGCTTTTCCAAGTCTTGGCAGAATGTCCTGAAATAATCCTGCAAGAGAGCAGGATGAGAGCCCTATATGGAGCTATTATAAGGATATGTACTCATCTCTGTCCCTCTCAGGAGGCTGGCTGGAGACAGTTTGTCATCGCTGGGTTTTGATGAGGCATGGAGCTGTCAGCTCAGCCTCCTGGTAATTGTGTCTGAATATAAACTATGTAGTCTGCTTTGTTTTTTCTTTTCTTCTATGCTCCACAGATTCCACAGCAGTTTTCTGACTTCTGTTGTTTAATGTTACCCTGTTCAACTGTGGGACAAGAAACTGATATGTTTGGCTTCATTGCTTTTCTTTTTTCTTTCTTTTTTTTTTTTTTTTTTGTAAGCCTCCAAGTAAAACATGTGTATCTTTATCTAAATATGACAGGCCTTCTGATGGGATTTTTATAACTTACATGCTTACACCACAGGAAAAGTCCCTGTAAGTCAAACACTAACATGAGACATCATGGAGAAGGCAGTAGGAGTACAGGAGAATTGAACTATTCAGGGTATTTTGTCAGGAAGCCATGTATTAATAGTCATGTAAGCTACTTTAGTCCGTTTTTATAAGCATTGCTAGGTAAATAATTACCAAATCTCAGGGGCAGAGACACTAGATTGTATTTAGCTCATGAGGACATGATAGGCTAGCATTTACAAATATGGTATACGCTTGGATGAGCTACAAAACTGCCTCTGTTGACCTCTACTGTGCTCACTCACTGAACAGAGAGATGTCTGATTTGAAGGCAACCTGGTCAGGTTGGCTCTATTCCACATATCATCATTTTCCTTTTTCCAGGACCAGACCACAATTTTGGACCAGCATTTTCATCTCACAACAATGTAGAAAAAAAAAAAAAAAGAGGGGGGAGGGTCACCTACAAATGCTTTTAAGTTTTTGTTTACATTATACATATTATTGTCCAGCCAAAGCATGCTGATTTCAAATGAGGAATCCAGTGTTAAGATATATCCATTTCTCTACGGTGAAAAAAACAACAACAACAATAACAACAAAAAAACATGCCAAAGGCAAGTGACAAAGCACATGAATGTATAATCCTATTATTATGGAGGTAACAAAGACTTGGAACAATAATGTAGCTCACCATCTTCTCCCTAGCTGAAGTGTTTGTGAATAGATGGGCATCAATGTAGTATACAATTTTACATACTCAAATCTGCAAATCAAAATGCATAAAAATCAGTGAATAGTCTGTGTGTGGGGGTGTTTGCAAGCATATTCACATTACTTGCAAGTCTTGGAGGAAATGTAAAATTCACTTGCCATCAGATAAAATCTTTAATCATGTTCTCCCACCATTCAAATTTATTATTATTATTAGTTACATTTTATTAACTCTGTATCTCAGCTATATCCCGCTCCCTCATTCCCTCCCAATCCCACTGTCCTTCCCTCATCTCTTCCCTGCTCCCTTCCAAGTCCACTGCTTGGGGAGGACCTCCTCCTGATAAAACAGGGTCAGATGAAAAGGGAGGAGGTCCACCATTCAAATTTATTGTGCATCATGGTTATTATTCTACCTATTATTAAGTAAAACATATCTTTTCAATAGGGTAAAAAAAGCTTTGTGGAAACTAATTAAACTTAAAAGTACTAGAAAAAGCTTATGTTTTAGAACAAAATTTAGGAGTGATAAGCTGTATTGATAACAATAACACATAAAAGTTATAAAATCATACATGCAAAGGAGTAAGAAAACTTTTTAATCATGACCAAATTGTTAGTTCTGGAAACATTTAACATGTTCCAGGAGTACACTATAATTTTTAAAGTAACTGGAAAATATTTTGTATAAGAAATCAATGATTCTAATCAGCAAAGAATGATATTTACATAATCTGGACACAACAGAATATACTGAACACATGCAAAAGTCTATGAAAAGGGGGGAATGGAGGAGGAAAAGGAGTGGATGAAAACACTGAGTTTCAAGTGAAACATGAAATGGATCAAAATGTCTATGTATGTGCAAACCTATAGTTTGAATATGATTAATGGTGTCTTTCATGAATAGGCAAACAGAATCAGTTTTTCTTCCATAAACTTAGATGAAATACTTACAGTATGAAGAAAATTTGAAACCTTGTTAACAAGGTACTTTATCACCTTAATTTTCACCATTGAACTAAATAAGGAGAAGAGAGATTTAATAACATATTTAAAGTAGTATTAATATGTCAAGAATCCATTGGCTGAAGTAGACATAGGCCCTAGGGGCAAACTTAATAAAAAAAATAATAATAAAACTGTCCTCTTATTTTTATCTTTATTATCTCTCCACTATCATCAGAAAAGCTTTTGTGTATGTGCTAGCTGATGATTAATAGATGGTGATTGATAGAGAGCCACAACAAATTAACATGCAAATAATGCAAAACTGTGGTGAGTAGTGGCATGCTCTGCTTTGAATAGGACATTTACAGCACATTTCTTCTCTCAGAGATCACTGAGAAAGAGAAAACATAAAGATTATAAAATCTAGAGGGAGTAGAAGTCTGTAGCAAAACATATTTGCCAGATATGACAGCACAATTGCACACATAAACTCATGGTGGCTGTGACTATATGTTCAAGACCTGTATAAGATCAAGCCCGCCAAAATGGCAGCATGGATGGGCAATTGACCCATAGTGTCACAGCCTTAAAGCCGAGAAGCCAGTGACAACTGATGGCTACTAAAGGATGCAGAATCAGTTTTCTTCAGGGATGCTGGTTCTTTGAGGCCACCTAATCTCCAGTGATGGTGACTACCATATTGACCTCATTCTCCTACTTTATGTCAGGTAGCTATAATTTGTAAACTTTAAAAAGTTTTATTCAGTATAATGCATCTGTCTGCACTATGGATTTCAAAATATTAGTTTCTTAACTCTGTTTCATATTGTCTTACATATTATATAAAATGAAAAAGATAATTAAATTTATACCATTGATATCTCCCATATATATATATATATATATATATATATATTTGATTAAATGAACCTAAATGCAAAATTTAAAATCTGGAGATGAATGAAATAAAAATAACATATCACAAGTTACAACTTACAAAGAGAAGTTTACCCAAAGGAAGAAGAAAAGGCCTAAAATGAGCAACTTAACTTTTTATCTCAAAAAATAGAAAGAGCTAACTCAATATAAACATATAAACAGAATTAAACATATAAACAGAATTAAAATTAGAAAAAATAGGAAAAAATATAAGTGAAACAGTTTGTTTTTAGAAATGATAAGCAAAATTGACAAAATAGGAGAAAGGGAGAGTAAAACAAAGTTAGCAAGAGAATACAGCTCTCCAATGACACATGTATACAAAGGGTTATATAAGAATGTTAGGAGCATTAATATGTAAATACCTAAAATCATATGTAAATGTGTAAAGACCACCTGCCTAAACTCAATCATGAAGAAACAGAAAATATTATCTGAAAAATGTGAAATAGAATAGATCTCTAATTGAAATTTTTCCAGCAGAGAAAACACAAGGTCATCGAGTAGTTCTATAGGTAAATTCTATCAAACATTTAAACAACAATTAATGACTTTTTTCCAAAATATTTTCACATTTTATATGTGAAACTTGGGTTTCAATTTGACTTCAAATGAAGAAGCCTCCCAAAATAAAAAGACAGCCTTAAATAATTGTTTCTTTCAGAATTACTCCTGGAGAACGAAAGTAGTTCTCATTTCTAGTTCATGGATATTTTTACAGCCAAACCATTTAGAAGTTATTTAGACATTCATGCATGTTTCTGTTGGTTTTCAAGTTGTTCCTTGCTCTTCATCTCTCAGGCTGCTTAAACTTGTGTGTTGGCTTCATTTGAAGAGTTGCAACTGTTTTTAATTATCTTTATTTTTATTTTTATTTTTTATTTTTTATTAATTACAGTTCATTCCCTCTCTATCTCACCTGTGGCTCTCCCTTCCTCTCTCCATCCCTCCCTCTTTTCCACCTATGCCCTTCCCCCAGTCCACTGATAGGGGAGGTCCTTCTACCCTTCCATCTGATCCTAGTCTATCAGGTCTCATTAATAGTGGCTGCATTGTCTTCCTCTGTGGCCTGGTAAAGCTGCACCCCCCCTGAGAGGGAGGTGATCAAAAAGCAGGCCAAGCAGTTTATGTTAGAGACAGTCCCTCTTCCCATTACTATGGAACCCACTTGGTCAATGAGCTACCATGGGATACATCTGTGCAGGGGCTCTAGGTTATCTCCATGCATGGTCCATGGTTGGAGCATCAGTCTCAGAAAACACCCCTGTGTCCAGATTTTTGAGTTCTGTTGCTCTCCTTGTGGAGCTCCTTTCCCCTCCAGGTCTTCTGTCTCCCCCCTTCTTTCATAAGATTCCCTGTACCTGCCCAAAGTCTGGCTATGAGTCTCAGTATCTGCTCTGATACCCTGCAGGGTAGAGCCTTTCAGAGGCCCTATGTGGTAGGCTCCTGTCCTGTTCCCTGTTTTCTCCCTCTTCTGATGTCTATCCTCTGCCTTTCTGAATGAAGATTGAGCATCTTACTCAGACTCCTCCTTCTTGATTAGCTTCCTTAGGTGTACAGATTTTAGTCATGAAATTTGCAGGCAAATGGTAGGATCTAGAAAAGATCATCCTGAGTGAGGTAACCCAGAAGCAGAAAGACACACAAGGTATATCCTCACTCATAGGTGGATATTAGACATATAATATAGGATAAACATACTAAAATCCGATCTTTAATTTTATGATTCTACGGTAGTGAGAAGCACTGTGCTGTTTGTTTGGGGTAGGGGCAGGGGGGTGGGGTTAAAATCAGGCAAGTGGACACTGCAGCGACATATCCAGACTATGCAGAAGTCCAACCTAGGTATCGCAGCAGGCTCTGCTCCAGAGGAACCGTGCCAAAGCTACCCAACAAAGCAAGGACTGCCTTCATTCAGACCCAGAAGCTTCATGCAGCAGCCACGGCTGACACTCTCCTGGAACACATGTGCCAGCCACCTGCACATTGACTCTGCTCCCTGACACTGGCACCATTTGTACCATTGGTCCTGCTTTCCTATCTGTGGAGATGATGAAGGAGACAATTAAGTCTGGAATGAATGTGGCTTGTCTGAATTTCTTACAAGGCACACATGAGTACCATGTAGAGACCATCAAGAAGACAGGAGAAGTGGTATAGCTGGGTCTTGAGGAAGCACTACTCCTAATTGTCTGAGGAAGCATCAGATGGATTTCCAAAGTGGTTGTACCAGTTTACATTCCCACCAGCAATGGAGGATGATTCCCCTTTCTCCACAACCTCTCCAGCATGTCTTATCACTTAAGTTATTCATCTTAACCATTCTGATAGGTGTAAGGTAAAATCTCAGGGTTGTGTTGATTTGCATCTCCCTGATGGCTAAGGACATTGAACATTTCTTTAAGTGTTTCTCTGCCATTCGATATTCCTCTACAGAGAATTCTCTGTTTAGCTCTGTAATCCATTTAATCGGATTGCTTGATTTGTTGCTTTTTAACTTCTGTAGTTCTTTATAAATTCTGGATATCAGTGCTCTGTCAGATATAGGGTTGGTGAAGATCCTTTCCCAGTCTGTAGGCTGTCATTTTGTTCTGATCCTAGACATATATCCAAAAGATGCTCAAGCACACAGCAAGGATATTTGGTCAACCATGTTTATAGCAGCTTTATTCGTAATAGCCAGAACCTGGAAACAAACCAGATGTCCCTCAGTTGAGGGATGGAAACAGAAATTGTGGTACTTTTACTCAATGGAATACTACTCAGCAATGAAAAATAAGGAAATCATGAAATTTGCAGGCAAATGGTAGGACCTAGAAAAGATCTTCCTGAATGAGATATCCCAAAAGCAGAAAGGCACACATGGTATATACTCACTTATATAGACCTATAAGATAGGATAAACATACTGAAATCTATAGAAGATAAACAAGAAATCAATAGAAGATAAAACTAAAGAAGATAAACAAGAAGGAGTACCCGGGGTAGGATGATCAATCCTCACTTAGAAAGACGAATGGGATGGACATTGGATGTAGGAGAAAACAAGTAACAGGACATGAGCATACCACAGAGGGCCCCTGAAAGATTCTGCCTAGCAATGTATCAAAGCAAATACTATGACTCATAACCAAACCTTCAGAAGAGTGCAGGGAATCATATGAAAGAATGGGAAGTTAATATGACCTGGAAAGGACAGGAGCTCCACAAGGACCAAATATATCTGTACACAAGGGGTCTTTTATGAGACTCTTTCTCCAACCAAGGACCATGTATGGAAATAACCTAGGACCCTGCTTGGATGTAGCCCACGGTAGCTCAGTATCCAAGTGGATACCCTAGTAAGGGAACAGGTACTGTTTCTGACATGAACTCAATGGCTTACTCTTTGACACCTCCCTCACCCCCACCCCCCAGGGAGGAGCAGCCCTACTAGGTCACAGAGGAGGCCAGTCCTGAAGAGACCTGATAAGGGTCAGATGAAAGGGGAGGAGGTCCTCCTCAATCAGTGGACTTAAAAAGGGGCAGGGAGGAGATGAGGGAAGAAAGGTGGGATTGGGAGGGAATGAGGGAGCAGGATACAACTGGGATACAAAGTTAATAAACTGTAACTAATATTTAAAAAAAAATTAATTAAAAAATAAAAGAAAGAAAGCAGGAGAAGCTAAGGAGAGCTTCTCATCTGATTCCATCTCCTACTGGCCTGTTGTAGTGGCTCTGGACTCGAAGGGACCCAGGAGCTGAGGAGGCCTCCTTTGAGTGTTGCAATGGTGCTCATCAAGTGGCCAGGTGCCGCCCTCATGCTCCCATCATTGCTGTGACTCTCAATCCCCAGACAGCTCTCCAGGCCCATCTGTACCATGGCATCTTCTTTGTCCTGTATAAGGATGTGGTGCAGGATGCCTGGACCGAAGATGTTGACCTTCGTGTAAACTTAACCATGAATGTTGGCAAGGCCTGAAGCTTCTTTAAGAAAAGAGATGTGGTCATTGTGCTGACTGGCTGGCGCCCTGGCTTTGGCTTCAACAACACCATGTGTGTAGTGTCTGTGCCCTGATGGCCATTTGGAGCCCCTCTTCAAGTCCTTGTCCCCTCCCCCACACCATCCCTTAGGTCAGCAAATCTTGTAGTGCTGTGGACCATAGTGTGGCACTGGTGGGATGGGACAACAGGGAAAATTAATGCCTCTGAAACATGGACTAGAGCCCAGCTGTCTGTCATATGGCCATACCTGAGTGAGTGGTGAAGAAGGAATATGGGACCGGAAACCCTCTGACATTATCACAAAAGGGCAACAACATCTCTGTGTACTTTGCTCCTGAAAATAGTTGCCCAGAGAACTCCCAGCCCTGGCTTGGAGAAGGAGACAGCAAGAGTATGGGTTTGAGGGCATGGTGTCCAGGATTCCAATGTAGATAATCTTTGGCCCTGACCCTGACTTGCTTTCCCAACAGCTTCGGCCTCCCCAACTGCATATCCTTGTGCACTCCACAACGCTGTCACTGCAGATACTCCACTCTCCACCTTACATTCTGCAGCATCACCAGGCCTGTTGCTATATTGCCAAGCTGAACATCAATAAACAGCAGCTGAAACAAATGAATAGATGAATATGTAAACAAATAAATAAAATTAGGCAAATGACAAGACTGCACTATAGCATTGTTCATAAGTGATTGGAGGCAACGACAGGAGGGGTGGGAGCTAAGGTTAGTGCATGCATAGACTAGTGACTAAACAAGGGTTCGTCTGCATACACCGTAGAGGTACATTCTGAAACAATTTGAACCAGCATTTAATTCACACTCATCACAACAGTTGATATATTTTGTACTCAAAAACTTAATAAAATCAGACAATTCTTGACTAGAAGATGTAGTAACTCAACAAAAATTACATGAGATAGCACATATCCTGATAGATTACAGTTGTCTGTAACAGTGACAAAAAGATAGTAGTAGACATAGCAGCAGCTGCATAGTACTGCAGATGACAAGCAATCTTAGTGGGATGGAAATGTATGCACTGCTAAGAACATTGCAGAAATTAATTAATTAATTGATTAAAAGGATCACACTATAAAACAAAGGGTAAAAATTACAACGTGAAGTTTTCAAATAAACATCATCACTCCACTTCATTTTCCTTCAAAGACAGAAACTGCTTACAACCTCATTAAACTAATCAAGCAATACAAAGAACAGAGCCTATGACTGAAGGTTGTGTCTTAACCTCCATATTCTGAGATTAGGGTTTTACCTTCTCTCTGCAAGTAGTTTATTTATGTCCCCTTTGGTATATTGGCAATTTTTCTGTGTAACTAACTTTCTTTCTTAAGACACTGATGTATAAGGAGACAAAAGATTTCCATTCATCAGTGACTGTGCACTGAATTATAATGAAATAGAATTTTAATACTGACCTTGCATATTTTGCTTGGAAATGTCTGCAGAATATGCAACAAAAAAAATAAACTGTTAATACAAAAATTTGAATAAGACACAAGACTCAAAAGAAATAAATAATAAATTAGAAAAGAGTAGAAAATAGAAAAGTTTATTACAGCAAAATGAACAATAAATAATAACACTGGAACCTGTTAAAATTTGGCATCACAAATTATCACTCAAATAAATCTTAATATAGGTAGCTCATTACTTTTGCCAACCAATTTGTAGGGAATGAAGGACTAATGTTTGCTCAAGATGCTTCAGCAGAATAAATATTGCTAGTGTATAAATCTAGGCAAAGAGAAAATTGTAGTACATCAAAAAATCTCAATTTTTTTAATGTCAGCTGTATCTCTGGGCTGACTTAATGTTTGATAAAATTTCCAGATAGCATCCTTAAATATGGTTTATAAAGCATTTCATCTCCACCCATAGAATTTATGAGGAAATAACATCTATAATTATAATCATCTTTGTGTTTATTAAACATCAATATTTTCTTTCAAAAAAATTATAGCTTCAGATCACATGTGGCTGCTCCTCTGTTTTTATCTGTTGAGCTCCTGATCCTCTTCATTCTTTTAATCATGAGGTTTTTCCAGCTCCTCCTCAGTGTTTGTCTCCATCCACAACACTGAGCTCTGTGCTGCTAATTTTACTAGGCTTAACACAGTGAACCAACACACTGCTAAAATGAACTAAAGCATCCTTCGGTCTCTAACATTCCCTCGCTCCTGTATAGAGACTGTCAGACAGAATTCAGGAATTCATTTTGCTAAAGCTGCGTAACTCTTCCTTTTTACTCACTTCGTTTTCCTGTCCGTATTCCCACACAGACCAACATTTGCCTTCTCTGCATCCATCAGGTTTTTCTAAACCAGTTTCTCTATACATATAATTTGCCACTTGCAAAATGTTCTTCTATTTTGTTTCACTGATTCTTCATCCATTGGATCTCAGCTTCTGTGTCACATTCCAGGAATACTGAGAACTGGAACAAGTCTCTGCCTGTGTGCTTTCATCTCACCTCTCCTTGGCCTTTTTTACATGATCTCTACCCCAGCAGAGAAATAGCGTATTAGTCAGTTAGCAAATATACATTGGTTTCAGGACTCAGGAGGCAGAGGCAGGAGAATCTCTGTGAGTTTGAGGCCACCCTGGTTTATATGAAGAGTTCCAGTGTTACAAAAACACAAAAAGACAGGCAAAAAATAACCCATGAAAGATTAAATATTTTAACGCATATGCTTTTTAGTTCTGTACTGCAGAGATTGAGGCAGAAAAAAATGCCTTTGATTTCGAGGCCAACTTGGACTACATTGTGAGTTTCAGAAAAAAAATGGGACACATAATATGCAAAAAAAAGAAAATCTATCACTTGTTTCATAAACTTATTGTTATATGGGATCACTATATTCTTAAGGTAAAATGGCCAGTTTAAAGGGATTGTGTTGTGTATAACACAGAGGCTGGTCTTGAACTAGTGTACTTCTGTGTCGGCTTCCCCAGACTAGAACTATGGGTGTGAATTTTTCATTCAACTTGAAAAGTTTTTGTGTAATAAATAAGCCACAACATTTGATAAATATATAAAGAATCACTCAGGATGCTGAATTAGTATGCAGTGTGTGTGTGTGTGTGTGTGTGTGTGTGTGTGCTAGAGAGAGAGAATAGCATGTGATTTATGTGTGTGTTTTCCCAAGGGAGACTGAGACAAACCTTTTCTCATCCTGGATAGGATACCAATGACAGATCAAACAAAGAAACATAAAAGTACCATAAAAGTACCATAAAAGTCCGACTTGAGCAACCAAATAGATCACTTCACTCCCTTTCAGAGCATAAGTGAAGAAAAAGTTACAGAAGCAAGGGCAACTCAAAAAGAATCACCAAAAATTCCTACCTGACATGGGTGGCAGCTTTGTAAAGCTGGATCCATGGAGCTCCCTCTGCACAAGACTTACAGGTGTCATGGCCAGGGGACATCCCCTCTTCAGGAAACACACATACTTAAGTATGTTACTACTTACATACCTTCGGGAAGCGCCTTATGAATTTTAACTTTCAAGTTTTGAAGACTTGCAAGCTTTGCTTGTTTCTGAGTCTTATGAGACTCCTCACTTCCTCCAGGAAGGGATGTCCTATTCAGAGGACATCTTTATACAACAATGAAGGTGTCATGATAATTGAATTTCAGTGTCAAATGAACACTGAGAAAAGAAATTTCTGTAGATGGCTCAATGAAAAAGTAACGCCTATACTACATGAGTAAGTGTTATTCTGAGTGAAAAGGAAATTTGTGGTAAGTTAAATGAAACAGTTCTAGTATCAAATTAATTCTATCAGTTATTGACTACTCTGTGAAGAAAGGAAGTCTTTTGAGATTCCTCATCTAAAAAAAGATGATATAATGCATCTGCCTATGGAAAATTTGAGACGTAAATGCTCCACTTTAAAACAAATAATAGACTATACATTTAGAGGTATAAATGTATTCAGTGGTAGTTAATACTACAGGATATAATTATAGACAATATCATTATAAATTATTATTCTAGAGAGGATTTTATGCAATTGTTCAATAGGCTTTGAAGGTGGGCAAACCTTAGGAAAGTCACGAGGCAAATCAGTCAGGCTGGGTTTATCCTCTCTAACAGAGAGCATACTCCAGACATCCTTGTCCTATTTTCTTTGTAAGTAACAAGGTTCCACTAAATTTCAAATTTTTAGAAGACAAAAAGCAACTCTGGTAATTACTTGGCAACTATGATATAGTAAGTTCACAGTACTTTGTTTCTATCGTGTTTAAATGTCTGTGTAGGTGGCTCTAATAAAAGAGACTAACAATTAAGGAGAAAACTAATTTGGGTAAGGCTCATTATTCAGAGCTCTCAAAACCAGGCAAAGCATGTATACCAAAATTTATTAAATATTTTAAAGCAAATCCAAGTAACTGATGAGTGTAATAGGAAATTATCAACTCTTCTCAAATAAGTATAAATCTGTAGAAGTACTCTAAATCAAAACCAGCACGATTTCTGTGGAAAATAGGATAACGGTTTAAAGGATCACACCAAAGAAAAAGTATATAAGGGTGGACAGACAATTTTAAAAGGAAAACATGCATACTGAGCATATATACTAGTACATGAAATTTGTTATTAAAATTTAATACAATTAAACATTATCATACAAATAAGTGGAATGAAGTTCAAACATAAATTACAAGGTGGGCTTTGCTAGTCCCATTTTGGAGAACTACAAAAGCCAGGAGCTAAAGAAAACTGTCCCAGAGAGCAGAATGTTAATTATGTAGATGCTCAAGCACTTTGTCTTAGAAGATAGATTACTCAAGTTAAGGAGTCACAGCAATTATTGGTCTCTTTCTAATATCATAGACTTGGAAAAAATAAGGTTACATGTCAGGCTGGGATATGTAGAATATTGGTGAAGAAGTCCTAAAAGAAACACTTTCATGATTGAGTTTATCCTTAATGAGCTAGTGTATATTATCTGGATGTCACCTGGCCTTCTTTTTGGCAACCTAATAATACTTGTCCAGTAAACTTTGAACCAATGTGTGTGACCATGGTGGCATGGACATAGATTGTACAAAGATAATTTACTATAGAATTGCCTTCATTAAGACTTATTTATCACCAATCTCCAGTGTTTGGGATACAGTGATGATCTCAAGTTTCTCAGCATGCTTTCACACTTCTTTGATATAATTCTGCTAGATAATGGAAGATTAACTACATCAGACTCTTCCCATAGTGAAGAAGACAGTCAATAAAGCCGCATCAAGGACATATACACTCCTTTTCTTGCTTATTTTACTTCTATAAAAAATACAGTATGTGAATTTGTTAAATGCATAATGCACCAAGATATTCCATGTAGCAATACTTTTTTCAAACAAATGCAAAAAGACAAAGGCAAAGGGGTAATACCCATAAGATTCATAGGTGCTATGACCCATAAGACAGGGAAGGGCTGAGTGAACGCTCAGTTATGTTCCCAGTGAGAAGGCAATATGTCAAGAGAATACTATTCTTAACACTCTTAGTGACTATTCATTCTGTTCTTCACAGTTGTGTTCTGGATAGAACCCCATACATAAATTTATTGAAGGTTATCTTTGAGACAAAAAAAAAGCCTGTATTTGTTAATATATCCCAACCATAATAATGACGGAGATAGAAGAAAGTACCATCTGTTGAGATATAATATGATGCATAGCATGACGCCCTTTTTACACATGATGAAACAGTGAAACAGACTCATGGGTGTTAAACAACACAGATGATGGATGGTTGAGTGCAGATCAGAATTCGTGGTTGTTTAATCCCAAAGCTGCAGATTCTCTAGTGTGCCAGCTGTAAAAAGGTTAGACAATTTCTTTACTAAAGACGTTTCTGCGGACATTTAAAGCATAATGAAAGATAACAGAATTTGTTCATGCTTCAGAGACTGGGTAGTACCCCGCAGACTTGGAAAACTGCATGTGGGATGTCAGGAGAAAGAACGTTTCCAAGTAAACACGTTTCTGGTGTTCTTTTGCCTGCTCTTTCTGCATCTCTTCTCTTAATGCCAATCTTATGAGAAGAGTAGCATTATCTCTCTTGCACACAGATAGTTAGTTTCTCAAGCAGCATTTAACAGTATGAACACTGTAATCAGAGTACTGACTTTTCCTAATAAGTTGAGAGGTCTTGAGAAGAAACCCAAGGCTCTGTGTTTTGCATTTCATCATTTGCTAAAGGAGGTTCAGAAATTAGTCTTTCAGCTACAGTCACCTCTGCAGTCAGAGCCCTCTTATGCTGTCGACTCTTTAGCTGTTACTGTTATTGTTAGCAGAGTGGGATATTTTCATTCAGACTATAACGTAACAAAAGAACAGTCAGATGAGATGTGATTGCATTAATCCATGTTTTCAGTTATGACATGAAACAATAAAACACATGACTTATAAACATAAAATATAGAAGTAGAAAATACAGTCATAAAGAACAGAATAAAACAAGCTGGTTATTGTTGGGTAAATAACTTTCACTTTATCCTAATAACACATTTTAGAAATGGACTATGTACAGATTCTTCCCAAAACGTACTCCATGACAAAACTGCTGAAGTTATTCAATGCTAGAGACGTATCATTTATTGATAAACAACATCAATCAAGGCCTTTAAAAATACTTGGTAAATAATTAAATTGATAACATCTAAAGGTCCATGGTATTCAATTTTCTTATACTAATTAAAGATACATAGAAGATACTTTGTTTTCCTGACTGTTTAAAATTCCCTGATTAACATGCCAGATGCCACAACTCTTCAAGCTTGATGGAGGCTCCCTGGAGTTAATGTCCTTTAGGCAGTTGTTGCCAGACAACTGAAGCAGATTGTGCAAGGCTGTGTAATCATATGATTTCACTCACACTGGAGAGCCACTGCTACCAGAAAAATTCACTGTCTTGATGGAAATGAATTTACAATACTACAAGATCTACAAAATAACCTATTTTAAATGCAGGCTAGTGCTATACCCTGACATTTCAGTTCGGAAGCCTCTATTTCAGTTTGTCCTCATACTTTTTACTGCTGGTTTACTGTTTTTAAAACCTCACAATGCAAAATGTTGTACTGCAATTAGACTACAGAAAGAGACAGAGACAGAGAGTGGGGGGAAAAGAGAGAGAGAGATGCTTTGTTAGTGCTGGTGACTTTGTGAACATTATTAAATAAAAGTGTATGATAAGGAAAGTTAAATGACTTGAGAGATTTAATTTTTATGTAAATTTAAGCATCATATTCACTAACAAGATTATCATAAAAAATCAAGAACAAGAATCATCTAATAAACCTGAATATTCACATATACATATATGATGTGTGAGGACAGCTTTTTTTAACTGCACCTCTTCAGCTAACATGACCAGTTATGAAAACAACGTTCATCCCATCCAGTCTCTCCTCTACTCTTTTACTTTTGGTAACAGAATCTTATTTTAATTAAGAAAACAACATGGCAACTATCTCAACTATTTTCTGTGTTCCTGGAACCTTAAATAGTTAATGAAAGAAAAGTAAGGAAAGAATCATAGTTCAAGGGAGCAAACAGTACATCTTGAGAAAATCTTGGCAATAGGAACTTAAGGCATCACACCCACAACCAGAAAACAGGGAGATTTGAATGATAATGTTCAATTAGCTTCCTCCATTTTATCCAGTCCAGAAGTAAAGGATAAGGAATAGTGCTATCCAACTTCAGGCTGTTCTTCCCATCTTAGTTAGCCAATAAAGATAATTCCACTCAAGCTTGGCCAAAGGCTAACCTAATCAGAATAATCTCTTCATAGGTGTATCTGAGGACTTGCTTGTGAGATGATTCTTGATCCTGTCAGGTTGATGATCAGAATTAACTTCCATGGCATCCTACTTGAGTAATAATGAGATCTGATAGGCTAGGGTCAGATGCAAGGGGAGGAGGACCTCCCCTATCAGTGGACGTGGATAGGGGCAGGGAGGAGATGAGGGAGGGAGGTAGAATTGGCAGGGAATAAGGGAGGGGGGTTACAGCTGGGATTTAAAGTGAATAAACTATAATTAATATAAAAATTAAAATTACAAAAGAAATTTAAAGTAGATTCTCAGTGTAAGAAGTAAATATATCAGTAGTAGCTAACAAATATTTCAGACCAGTTGACTTAAGGAGCAAACTCATTTCTCACAGTTCTTGGAAATTAGAAGTCTGGGATTATTGTGTTGGCAGGTTTAGTGTACACAGAACAATCAATTCTTCCTGTGAAGGTAGCTACCTTTCTCTTTTATACTTTACAGAGGAAAGCAAAGGACAACTGGCTTTCTCTCTCTTCTCATGTAGATACTAACCTCAACCCCCCAAAATTACCATCTCATTATTTTCCAAAGGTCCTGCATTTTCACACTATCTCATTGGAACTTAACATTTCAACATGTTCATTATGGGAAATGAACAACAAATATGCCCCAAATTCAAACTATCTTGTGGAAATGTACAAAACTATTAAGCAGATGGTACTTAAAATCATTTTGTATAAATAAGGATAAACTCCACCCTTGTTCAACAAATTGATCCTTTTGTGACTATGTATTAAGAACCCACTACATATCTATAAGTATTATATTGTCTTAGGCTTACATGGTACATGAAAATTTACAGCCATGAAACCTTTGGATTTGTTTTCTAATTTTATCCTCATCCCAAATCTCTAAATTCTGATATTTAACTGATCTAAATTGAATTCAACATTGCAACAAACTCTGATGGCACCAGAACAAATTTATTCCCTGTTTCATGATCTTAGGTCTAATACATTTATTTTTCATGTTTTATGGTTTGGAATTGAAGCCATGAGAACCATGTTTGATTTCTGGCCTAAAAGTGTTTTTGTTACACACTCCAAGTTCTGCTTCCTTCTTCCTTTCTCAAAAACATGTTTATGAATTTAAGGAAATGAAGTCTGAGAAAATTTTAGGCAACAGTTATTCTCCATCGCATTGAAAAACGACAAGATTAAGTATTCCTGAAGTCACCCTAAGAATAAACTTGTTACTAAAAACATCATTTGCTGAAGCCATGGGATGTGTTTGCAAAGCCAAAAGACAAAATTAAGTAACTTTCACTTTAAAGCGTTTAAAGTTTTCTCTGCTACATAGAAAAGTACACAAAACATGAGAACTTAAATTGGCAGAGTTGTATTATCTCGCAGTTTTGAGAAGAGAAATTTAGGCAGGGTTGGGTATGGGTATCTGGCACTATCATTACAGGAGTAGGAAAGAGGATGAAGAACTCTCTTCATGTTTTTGGGAAGAACTAATGACAGAGGTATTTATTCTTTACTACACAGGCTTCTTCAAGTGCTACTCAGGCAACACAAAGAATTTCCCTCACAATAATTGATTCAAAAGAGACCCCACAGAGATGACCATTTGGTGTTAGGTAATCAGCTAAGGTACTCTTCCCTGGGGAAGACTTTCTTCTTCCACTCTCAGCAGTCCTTCATTGCCTGTAGTTCTTTGTGTAGGTCGAGAACTTATGGGGTTTTCCTTGTATAATCTGGAATGTTTATAGGCATCCTCCTTGTCCAGCTCAGGTTTAGGCAGTCATGCTGATGAGACATTAAGGGTGTGGCTTCTGACATTTCTAGGAAACATGATACCAAAGCAAAATGCTTGATCTACTGGCTTTCTTTTTTTTTAAATTTTTAACTCTTATTAATTACACGTTTTTCACTTTGTATCCCCCCATAAGCCCCTCCTCCTCACCTTCTAATCCCACCTTCCCTCCTCCTTCTACACACATGCCCCTCCCCAAGTCCACTGATAGGGGAGGTCCTCCTCTCCTTCCTTCTGATCTTAGTCTATCAGATCACATCAGGAGTGGCTACATTGTCATTTTCTGTGGCCTGGTAAGGCTGATCCCCCCTCAGGAGAGGTGATCAAAGAGCAGGCCAATCAGTGTATGTCAGAGGCAGTCCCTCTTCCCATTACTATAGAACCCACTTGGACACAGAACTGCCATGGGCTACATCTGTGCAGGGGTTCTAGGTTATCTCCATGCATGGTATTTGGTTGGAGTATGAGTCTCTGGAAAGACCCCTGTGCATTTTTTTAATTTTTATTTTTTTAATATTAGTTACAGTTTGTTAACTTTGTACCCCTGCTGTATCCCACTCCCTTTTGCCCTCCCAGTCCCACTCTCCCACCCTCATCTTCTCCCTGCCCCTTTCTAAGTCCACTGATAGGGAGAACCTCCTCCCCTTCCATCTGATACTGGTTTATCAGGTGTCTTCAGGACTGGCTGCAATATAGACCTATAACATAGGGTAAACATACTGAAATCTATACACTTATAGAGGATAAACCTAAAGAAGATAAACAAGAAGGAGGACCCGGGGTAAGATGATCAATCCTCACTTAGAAAGACAAATAGATTGCATGCGGGTTGATGCCCCAGGTCCCGCCTCTGAGAAAAAGGTATCTGACGGGTCTGATGCTCTTTGGGTGGATGACACCTAAATGAACATCAGTACAAAGTCCCAATTTATTTCTAATATCAGAGATCAGACCTCTACTCTTGCCTGATGCATCTAAAACAAAAAGGAGGAACTGTAGAGAGCTGCGGAATGCTATGCCTTAAAGATGGAGCTGGTTTCCGCCTTCCACCTTCCTGATGGTGAGTGCTCTCTGTCACGAACAATTCCACATTTGGCTAAGGCTGAGGATCTGGCTTGCTTCCATGTATGTGGACCTATCTGCATTGCACACGTGGCACGCCTGGGTTGGCTACCCAGAGGCTATTTAAGCTGTGGGCTGGCTTTCCCCAGGGTCAGATGATTGTTCAAGGTTCCTGAATAAACTGCATTGAAAAAAAAAAAAAAAAAAAAAAAAGACAAATAGGATGGACATTGGATGTAGGAGCAAACAAGTAACAAGACAGGAGCCTACCACAGAGGGCTTTTGAAAGACTCTACCTAGCAGTGTATCAAAGCAGATATTAAGACTCATAACCAAACCTTTGTCAGAGTGCAGGGAATCAAAAACGGGGGGGGGGAGTTAATATGACCTGAAGAGGACAGGAGTTCCACAAGGACCATATATATCTGGGCACAGGGGTCTTTTATGAGACTGTTTCTCCAAACAAGGACCATGTATGGATGCAACCTAGAGCCTTTGCTCAGATGTAGCCCTTGGTAGCTCGGTATCCAAGTGGGTACCCTATAAGGGGAGGGGAACAGGGACTGTTTCTGACATGAACTCGATGGCAGGCTCTTCAACCTTCCCCCCGGACCCCAGGGAGGAGCAGCCTGACTAGGCCACAGAGGAGGTCTACTGGCTCTTACATGCTCTGTCTCCTTATCCACAATGTTTTCTGACCCTTAGGGACTGGAGTGTTTTGTGCATATATACATTGCAATTGGTCTCCACAACTTTGCTTTTGGATTAGTTGTGGTTTTGTCTTTAATGTTTTCCAAATGTATTCTTGGATATAATGTATCATCAGTCTATCCTTTTTTGTTGAGCACACAGATAAGTCAGCACTTTAGAAGAATGATTCTCTTCCTTCCTAATGCTGTGACCCTTTAATAAATCTCATGTTATGATGACCCTGAACCATAAAATTATTTTAGTTGCTACTTCATACTGTAACTGTGCTATTGTTATCAATCATAATGTCAATGTCTGTGTTTATCAATGGCTTCAGACAATGCCCATGAAAAAACTGTTGACCCCCAAAGGGCTCATGACCTACAGGATGAGAACCACAGGTGTAGACGGAGACCTCCAAACATGTAGATATAACTAGACAAAAGTATCTGGACTTTGACAGAAATGAGACATGTTATATTTACTTTGTTACTAAGAAACATTGAGTATGTTTTGTATGATTTTACAGCTTCAGTTTTGTGACAATGAAGCTTTTAAAACTCTGTTGCTACTTTTGTATTACAATCATAGATGAGCATAAAATCCATATCTCTGTAACTTCCTTTGTGTTTAGCACATTGGGCCACTAATATATGCAGACCTCATTTTCACAGGAATTATTGTGCCAGTTCCTCTTTGATGTTCAAACTCCAAAACAGCAGAAAATATTCTGACATATTTAAGGAAACATCTTACATGGGATCAAGTCTGTTTAAATCTTGATACTCTTAATATGTCAACTTGAGCCATACCTATATGCTAGAAGAACCATCCTTTTCTCCAATAACTCTTTAAGCCACTCCCTGAGCTGCAGAATCCACCTCAGCATCAGAAATAGAGAACAAATTTTCAGAGCAACTCATGAAATTTCCATTCATGAGTTGCACTGAGTTAGCCAGGGCTCTTCAGAGTGATATAACCAAAAAGGGTTTCATTAAATTAGCTTCCAGAATTGGAAGCTGAATAGTCCAACAAAAGCCATCTGCACACTCCAGATCCCAGCAACTCAGTAGTGTCTCTGTTTGAGAAAGTGGAAATCTCAGAAAAAGAGAGAATGTTGGTTTAAAAGTCAGAACTGTAGAGAGCTGCGGAATGCTATGCCTTAAAGATAGAGCTGGTTTCCGCCTTCCACCTTCCCGATGGTGAGTGCTCTCTGTCACGAACAACCCCACATTTGGCTAAGGCCGAGGATCTGGCTTGCTTCCATGTATGTGGACCTATCCGCATTGCCCCCGTGGCACGCCTGGGTTGGCTACCCAGAGGCTATTTAAGCTGTGGACTGGCTTTCCCCGGTGTCCGAGGATTGTTCAATGTTCCTGAATAAACTGCATTGAAAAAAAAAAAAAAGTCACAGTCCAAGACAGAAAGCCTGGAGAATAGTTGGTGTAAGTCCACAATGACAAGCTAAAGAACAGAGGGTCTAACATCTTAGTCCCAGAGGCTGACTGAGACACAATTGGACTTAAATAGCAAACTTGTTTCTCATAGTTCTGGGAGATTAAATTCCAAGATCATTTTTTGATAGGTAGAGTGTTTAGAAGGCCCTGTGAATGTAGCTGCCTTTCCCCTCTACCCTTTCACAGAGGCAAGCAGGTGGACAACTGGCTTTCTTCCTATTCTCTATAGACTTTAATCTCATCATGCCCCCTCACTTACCAGCTCATCATTTTCCAAAGGTCCTGCATCCTAACACTATCTCGTTGGAACTTAGTATTTCAATATATTCATTGTGGGGAATAGACAAAAAATATGCCTAAAATCCAAACAATCTTGTGAAAATGTACATACTATTAAGCAGATGGGTACTAAAAATCATTTTACAGAAACAAAGATAGATTCCAACCCTATTCAGCAACCTCTTTCCTCTTGTATTCAGCCAGGCACCTACCCTACGGTTAGTGTAGCCCATATTCAGAGCAAGTCAGTTTCCTCCATATGCACATTGTCTCAGGTTACAGACCTTGAGTCATAGATGTGGTTTACTAGTAACCTGTATATCTCTCAATCCAAAGAAGTTCAAAGTCAAGATTAATTATCATGGACACACACTGTTTTAAATATGTCACTTATTACCAAAAGAAGGACAAGATAAAATACTTTGATACATTAGACATTTGTGTTAGTATTGAAAAAAAAACAAAACTATATATATATATGGAGAGAGAGAGAGAAAGATGATATAGGGATTGAGATACAGATAAAGACAGAGACAGAGGTAGAGATAGATAAACCTGTACATAATTTTCAAAGGATCATATTCAAGAGAAGCAAAGTGTTTTTCCAAAGGAGAAATTTTGATTTTTAAATAACTATAGTTTATAAAAGAAACAGTGGTTTTAAGGTTACCAAGTAGTCATAACAACAGCATAACTTCTTCTTTATTAGAGTATATTTATCTAGATTCTGCAAAGGACATCAGAGCTCAAAGCATGAAACAGATGTAATTAAAACCACCTCAAACTTGTCATGAACTGCTACATTTTTAGCCTTGTCTCATAGGTTCTGTTATACTATCATTTATAACTCATGATTTTAGCATTAAAAAGTGAAAATAACTTGAGAAAGCATTTTAATAGCAATTTTCACTTGACAAATTGTTTAAAGGTATGATTGAAGGACTTAAATATATTTTCTATATATTATTTATTAGCCCTTACTTTAATAACAATGTGAACCATTCCAATATGATAAATAAAATTCTACAAGAGAACATTATTGGAATGGAAGTTTGAAACTAATGCTTGTAACCAGTTGTTGTGATATAAACCTTTAATTCCAGAACAAGAGAGACAGAGGCAGACAGATGGTATGTGATTCTATAATGTACATGTAAAATTTGATAGGACATTTAATATAAATTAGCAGATGACTCATTTCCTTTCTGGTTAGAGGTTTGTTCCATAAATGTTAAATCCTCATGTGTTCTCCTCCCAAGCAAAGTTTAGGAGGAAAGATGGGAATACCAGGAGCATAGGATAAACCATCTGTGTTTTCTCTAATAAGTCATATAGATTTATATTAAAAAGCACATGTGTTGATGTATGGAAACAGAATAGAATATAGAGTCAATATATCCAAACAGTAAATAAAATAGTATATAACCAAGTTCAAATTGTGACACAGACAAAGAGAAAAGGGAACAAGATTAAAATAATGGAGCATGTGTAAATGAATACATATTATTCCCTTACATACTTTCTAGATGTATATACAGAAGGGAAGCATTTCTGCAGAGAGCTGTGCCCACCTGATACATCACTGAAAGACAGTCAGGCAATAAGATCAGCAGCTGCAGCATGCAACTGATTCAGCAGCAGATGTGAGACAACCCATCCTGCTTCCAAATTTGCTAGAAGGATGAAACCTTGTTAAAAAGGAAGCTGAATCTGGGTTATTCAGTAATGAGGTAAACAAAAGACAGAGCAAAACTGTACTGCAGAAGAAATCAGGATTTCACTGTAGAAGAGAGTAGAGGGGAAAAGAGGTCAAGAAATAGGAAGGGAAATAGAAGTCAGAATCCTAACCACAGAGAGGGTTATTTCCATTCAAAATAGACAAGGTTTAAAGGGTCAGTGTCAACATCTACCAGTATCTTGTGTGCATGTGTGTACATGTACGTGTGCATGTGCGTGTGCGTGTGCATGTGTGTGTGTGTGTGTGTTTAAACCTTGTTCTGATATTCTACGTCAGATCTTTAGCCAGCTTGTGATATAGTCACAGGCCAACTCCCTAACCAGTTTGCAAAAGCACGGCAGAGGAATTTGGATGCATAATGCCTCGGGTTCTAATATCAAACAATTTATTTATGATGACAAAATGGTATATTTTCTAAACAATTATATTTTTCTACTTTGCACCACTTCTACCATTTTGTACTATTTTGGTGGGTTTTCAAGTGCTGCTGCCAAGCCCACGGTCTTGCAAAAACAAGGCACTGTATCACTGTGTTTTTCTTTTTCACAGTTCATATTTGTATTGTTATTACTAGCTGTTACAATTTATTGACTTTTTACCCTGGCTGTAGCAGCCTCCCTCATCTCCTCCTGGTCCCTCTCTCCCTCTGTTTGCCCCCTCTATGGCCCTACCCAAGTCCAGTAATAGAGGAGATCCTCCTCCCCTACTATCTGGCCCTAGCCAATCAGGTCTCCTCAGGACTTTCTGGATCATTTAATATTTTCTAGTGGTCATTTCCTCAAATAAAGCAATATTCCACATGAGATATAACAATCTACTAATGACCTTTTATTTAAAAAAAAGATATGCAGCTTTTTCTCTCTAAGAGCTATAAATGACATGTTGAAAAATTGATTTCTGGCACTCATTGTCTTTTGTTATCACCCACCTCATCAATGGGATTCTGTACCTTCCCAACTTGAGCCTTATGTTAAGAATACAGCAAACTGTCTAACTGCTATGACATGTTTCCATAGGAAGACTTAATTTTAATATTGCTTTCAGAGAAGTACTCATTTACTTATTATAACTGTTGGATTTTACTTTTTATTCATTTCCTTATTTTAAACACAAAAAGTAAAAAAAATCAAAATAGAGTGAACTGGAAATGTTTTATTAAATAAGATAACCAAGGCCCAGGAAGGCAAGTACCTCAGCTCATGTCTGGTATAAAGCATCTAGTTTCGAGTTTTTAGACTTTCGTGTCCAACTGGAGTGTCTCTGGAGGCCCGGAAGGTAAAAAAAAGCCATGATAGTAGGTTGAAGAAGGTTCTTTAAGTGGAGGGGAGATAGAAGAATGAAGCTATGAGGGCAGGTGGAGGAATATTAAGTGGGCAAAGGCTGAAATGGGGTTAGGAGCAGAAGGATCAGGAAGCAAAGGCAGTGAGGGAGTGCCTAGAGATATGTATAAAAGTCTTATTAAAAGCCAAAAGTGTCTAACCTAATATAAAATTGTAACTGAATCTGCATGAAGACAAGTTTTAGAAAAGTTAAAATGCGCGAGTGGATAAGGCCTCCCTCAAAAATACGTGTGTTATTAAATGAAAATCCCAGCATCGAGAGAGTGGAATATCTCCACATGAGTTCTCCAGACAACCCTCAAAACTTCACAGACTATCACCATTGTTCTTGATTTCCTACCAGAATAAGGTAAGAATGAGAATGTACAGTCCAAAGAAGGTGTAAGAGTGCAGCAGAATGCTTTTCTGAACATGATGTGGCTGTTGCACTCTTGAACTAACAGCAGCTCTAGTTACAAGACCTGCACATGATCACTCCTTAATTCCACCATCAATGTGTAAGGTCTACAAGGCTTCTCCTAGGTGAGCAACTATTGACAATTGGTGAGGCATAGAAAAAGATACACATACACACACACACACACACACACAAACATTAAAGAATAAAATTTTTAAATAATTTATAAAACATGTGCCTTGTAGAAATATTTTAAACACAGCACACTTGTCCTGCCGATGAAACTCATAAAAAGATCTGAACATCCAAACAGTAAAAGATGCTAGAGGATTGCTCAGAGGTGAAGAGTACTGGCTGCTCTTCCAGAGGTCGTGAGTTTGATTCCCAACAACCAAATAGTAAAAGATACTTTTAAGGAGATGATAAGAAATACAGAAAGTACTCATATATAAAATTTTTAATAAAGAATTTATTTTTTTAAAATTTAGGGAGAAGGGAAGGGGCTACTCTAGTTGATTTATTTCTATTTATTTATTTATTGTGACTACAAACATAACCTATGCACATGGTAGTAAATACTTAATTTATTCACACCTTCTTTTAGATCAGTCAGTGAAAGATAGTACTGCCTGTTAAGACATGTTTTATTGAGTAACGAGTAACTAACTGTATCACTCTAATGAACAAGGGTGTTATAAGACTCTTGATAGAGGACGGCAAATCTTAAAGGTTCACGCCTTATTTCAGGTATGAGATATACACTTAGAAAATAAAACCAGGAAACAAATTAGGCATATTCAGTGGAGCAGGGCAAACCTATTACAAGCAGCAGTTAGAAGCACAGTTGGGTTGTAATAGAATTCAAATAGTAACAGCTATGTGGCAATTCAGGTAGGTGATGCCAGCATAGGAGGGAACAACAGATGTTGTCAATGGCAAGTGCAGAAACAAACACGGGAAGCTTGGTGGCAAGAAAGATTAAATAATGAGATAAATTATAGTGAACACAGTGTAGATCCACTAAAATGCTATGGATACATTATTAAAAAAGAATATTACCTTTGGAGTATGAAGTTAATGAAATGACCAAGGTAAGGGTAGGAAGAATGTTTGGTAATTTTCAATCATATCCCATACAAACTTGCATTATTACAGTATACATTATTTTAGTGTTTCCCTGTAATGACCACATCCATTTCAAACCACTCTTTTATTTGTGATAACTTTGATTATTAACATCAACAACTCTGTGGGTAGTTATTTTATCCCCAGATGCGTGGTTGAGAGCACAATCACAAATCTGGTTTTAATTTTGGAGAGCAAACAAGCTATAAAGGGACAAGCCAAAATAAAGACCTACTTGTGAAGACATCTTTATAACCAATAGAAAAATATTTGAATTTTTATTGTTGTTCAAATTCACGCTGAAAATCCCAATGCATGTTTTAACAGGTAAGAGGTTTAATGAATGAGGTCAGGAGGTCTTTCTCCTGATGAATGAGGTTAGAGATATTAGTGAAGACCTAGAGGAGATTAGCAAGGTTCCTCTTTTGGGCATCTACCAAATGAAAGCCTTGCACTCATTTTTGTTTTGGGAGAATACAAGGTGCCATTACTGAAACAGTCTGGACTCTCACCAGACAGTAAACCTGCAGATACCCTTACCTTGTCTCCTAGTATGACAAACCATTAAATAAAATTCTGTTTTGAGTATCTTGTCATTTCAACTCTTTCCTTGCAGGAGCAGGAATGTCTAAATATCAGTCTTGAATTGGAAAAATATTGCCACAGTGGAGACTATAGAAGTAAAGTAAATATCAAAATGTAAGTCAAAAGGTGCAAAATCTGAGGAGTTCTACTCTGCATTTGGCACAGTAGATCAAAGTACATACCACGTTGTGTAATAGTAGGTATCAGCTAGAAAAATACCAAGTTTTATAGGCTGAACCACATCCCCCTTAAGTCCATATGAAGTCATATATATATATATATATACATTTATATATGTATATATACATATTTATATATATACATTTTATATAATATATATACATATATACAAATATATATATATTTGTATATATATATGTATGTATATATATATATGTATATATATATATATATATAATGTGATTATATTCAGGACAGGATCTTTATGAAAGTAAAACAAGGAAGAAGACTTAAATCACCACTCTGCCAGGCTTCTCGTTACTACTATTTTACTAGCTGGCCAATAGTCCATGGTTCTGGAAGTCCTAGAAAACAAACACAAGGGTAAATAAGTAGGAAATAAGATGAGAAAATATTTGGTGATAGCAAATTTGACAAAAAAGAGATTATGTCCAAAAATAAGGTCTGGACCAACACAACAGAGACAGATTGTATTAAATATCTCAACTAGAGTGTCTGAGACACAAAGAGGAAACAATAATTAATATCAAAATTAGTTGGCATCTCCACTGTTGCACAACAGCTTCTTGTAATGATGTGATTAGTATTTAAGGAAAAGTAAGATACCTTAGCAGGGGCCTGTTAAGTGGAATCACCACTGAGCAGGTGTGACAGGAGCAAGCAATTCAATTCTCATCGCACAGGCCAGAATCAAAGGCACAAAAGCAACCTTGCTGTTTCCATCCTTCTAAATGAAACTGCAGTAGATGTTAGACCCAAACTAGGTCGCTACAGCTGCATTTCATCTACAGCCTTGCTTCTTTCCCTGATGAATGCCTCAGACATAATGGTGAAATTTTCCTAAAAATAATGTATTCCAGAAGTCTGTAAGCCATGTAGGACACTCGGGCTTGCTTCAAACTTCATTACCACTCATCAGCTCCCTTTACATATACACCACTTTTTCTCCTGTTTGCTGAAGGTCTTCTTTTCAAACATCTATGCCTTTAACAACATATTTCCAGAGGTTAAAAACCATGTACTAACTTGAATTCATAGAATTAACTCAGGAGAATGAAACCTACAGCCCTGTTTTTGGTAAGTGTTATGATCACCACCCTCACCCACTGAATTTAAAAATGAAGAAGCGCAAAAGTAAGTTCTGAGGGTGAAACCCATGCTTTGCTTTCTCTCTTTGTAATAAACATAGGCATACAACTTTTAATCAACATCCAAAAGGACTTGGGGGCTACTTCAGGGAGTGCATAGATAGTAACAAAATGATACCTCCCTGTCTCTGATTCCTGAGACACTGGAGTGTTCTGCTCATGACAGTCGCTCAGGCCAAACCCAACGGAGAGTGATCTTTAATTCTTTTTAAATGTAGAAGTAAAAAAAAATTTTTTCAGGAGAAAAGTTTGATGCTAGTGACAGTTGTTTCATGAGGTTCAAATAACAAAGTCTTTTAAATAACATAAAAGTGAAAGATGTTCATACAAAATCCACAGAAAGTTATTTAGCCAAGAAAATGGATAAAGAAAATACATTTTTTATTAATTACAGTTTATTCACTTTGTATCCCCCCCTGTACCTCCCTTCCTTCTCCCCTCCCAATCCCACCCTCCCTCTTCCCCACCCCTGTCCCTCTCCCAGTCCACTGATAAGGGAGGTCCTCCTCCCCTTCCCTCTAATCCTAGTGTATCAGGTCTCATCAGGAGTGGCTGCATTGTCTTCTTCTGTGGCCTGCTAAGGCTGTTCCCCCCTTAGGAGGAGGTGATCAAAGAGGAGGCCAATCAGTTCATGTCAGAGACAGTCCCTGTCCCCATTACTATGGAGGCCACTGGACACTGAACTGCCAAGGTCACCTCTGTGCAGGGGTTTCAGGCCATCTCCATGAGTGTTCCTTGGTTAGAGTATCAGTTTCAGAAAAGACACCTGTGCCCAGACTTTTAGGATCTGTCACTGCCCTTGTAGAGCTCCTGTCCTCTCCAGATCTTACTATCTTCCACTTCTTTTATAAGATTCCCTGTATTATGCCCAAAGTTTGACTATGAGTCTCAACATCTGCCTCGATATCCTGCAGGGTTGAGCCTTTCAGAGGCCCTCTGTGGTAGGCTCCCTGTTTTCTCCGTCCTCTGATGTCCATCCTCTTTGCCTTTCTGAATGGGGATTGAGCATCTTAGCCAGAGTCCTCCTTCCTGATTAGCATCCTTAGGTATACAGATTTTAATATGTTTATATTATGTGTCTAGTATCCACTTAAGAGTGAATAGATACCCTGTGCGTCTTTCTGCTTCTGGGATATCTGACTCAGGGTGATCTTTTCCAGTTTCCACCATTTACCTGCAAATTTCGTGATTTCCTTGGTTTTTATCACTGAGTAATATTCCATTCTGTAGATGTACCACAATTTCTGTGTCCATTCCTTAACTGAGTGGCATCTGGGCTGTTTCCAGCTTATGGCTATTACAAATAAAGCTGCTATAAACATGGTTGAGCAGATGTCCTTGTTGTATACTTGAGTGTCTTTTGGATATATGCCTACCAGTGGTATATAGCTGGATCTTGAGGCAGCACTATTCCTAATTGTCTGAGAAAGCCCCAGATTGATTTCCAAAGTGATTGTGTAAGTTTACATTCCCGCCAGCAGTGGAGGAACCTTGAACTCATTGGCACAGGAGACAACTTCCCCAACAGAACACCAAAAGCACAGGTTCTAAGAGCAACAATCAATAAATGGGACCTCATGAAACTGAAGTTTCTGTGGCAGCCTTTTTTGAGTTAATGGCAAATTTGGAGTTAATGGCATCTGAGCAGTGGAATTTGGCCTCTTGGCTTTGGCTATTCTCCAAAGTCCAGTTTCTTATAAACTGACCTTGGTGGTCCTACCTGAGAAACTCTGTGCAACCATAGTAACCAGACAAGCAGGCTCTGTGTAACCTTGAGTGAGCTCTCTTATGTTTTGACCAAGTAAAGCTCCTGTGTGAGAAACTGCTTGTACTTTTTCGCCTACTTAAGTGTTAACCTGACGTCCAGTAAATCAACACCTGGATCAGCATGTAGACTTGGTGTCCTTCTCTTTGTCGCCTTGTCTATCTCTCTCTCCCAGCCCTCTCTTCGGGTGGTATTCAGGTGTCACTGCTGGTTGGTGACAGATGGAGTCGAAACCCCAGGAACCTGAGAAGGAGGACCAGCTGAGGCAAGTTATAGGGACCACAGGAGCGTGCGCAAAGCAACTGACTAAGGTTAAGTCGGTGGCCATCAGGGGCAGGGAACTAATAAGATGGGATCTATCAGATCCCTTAAAGAGGTTTTTAAGACACAGAGAATTAGAATAAAACTCCCTAATCCCTTTACTTTGTAAAACTAAAGAGTTGTTTGGAAAAATTAAAGCAGCCAAACAGGCAGAAAAAAGTACTTCTAAGGTTATTTCAAATAATCATAAAGGAGCTCAAACAGATTTGTGTAATTTGAGAGCAGAAAATCATTTAGGAGCTAAATAGTGAAGATGAAACAGAGTCAAAGAAAAAAGCTGCCAAGTCTCATAATTCAGACTGGCCTCCTGCGCCTTCTCCCCTCCCCATGGTTGCAGGTGGCACAGGATCACTGCAGGAAGATATAACTGTTCTCTGAGAGAAAATCCAGTTAAAAAGAGAACAGGTTCCATTATTAAATATTTACAATAATAATAGTAATAAATAATAATAATAATAATTTTAATATAACACAAATGGAGTATTCACTCAGAGTGGACCTCCTTTTGTGCAACAGTTGGCTTTTGAGAATGTTAATTCAGCCTGTAAAACAGCTATCAGGCCCTATCAAACTAAAGCAAACTTAACTGGTTATATTCAACTTTGTGCTGATATTGGGCCGCTCTTGACTATCATACTTAAAATTACAGCTGAATCCAGTAAAGAGAGTTTCATTTGTCTGTTTAAATATATGGTCATCTTAAATGGCTAATATATATCTAGGTTATGGATCAAAAGTAATTAAATATATTTTAAAGTTATATTCAACCTGTTGTTTAGAATATATATATATATATGTTTATAAGGCCTGTAAACAAATATGTTTAAAAGACAACCATATGATATAATTCTGTCATCTTTGCTATATGATATGGGTTAAAAATTATTATAAAAACAAAAAAAATTTTGTTTCCTTTTAGACTGAAAAGACAAGTCTCATTTTAAATTGGTGTTGGTTTTAAAAATTGGATTGTTTGCACTGGTAAATTTTGAAGTTTGGTTTTGACTTTTAAAATTATAAATATGCTTTATGATTTCACTCCTAAAGAGGATGCTTTGTTTTAATATTGCAAAAACAGGTTTTAAAAAATATTTAAATGTTTAAAAAGCAGGTACCGTGGTTGTTTTTTGTCTTTGTCTTTGTTTTTGGTTTTTTGTTGTTGTTGTTGTTGTTGTTTGCCTGCCGGCTGTGTGTTTTGGTTTCTGGTTTCAGTTTGCTTGTGAGGTCTGGGGAAGCTCGGAGAGTTTCCAATTTGGTTGAGGGTATCTGGAAGACGCTCAGTTCCCGGGGAGGGGGCCCATGAGGGAGTCCACTCTTTCTGGAATCTGTGGGACTTGTGTCCGGTAGGGGCTGGTCAAGTCCTGGTATTTGGGTATTCTGGTTACTCCAACGTGGCAATGTCAGATTTCTATGTTCCTTATGTATGTACATGTGTGTATGTTTATCTGTGTATGTATGTTTATCTGTAGACTTGGACTAACGATACTAATATTTTTAGACATGAGACAGTTTAAATCAGCATCTCTGAGTTTGGTCCTGGTCCATCGGAGTTAAATTCTATAAAACATTTTAAAATTTATCAGGTATTTTAAAATAATAACCATTGGGCAATCTAACAAAGAACTTGAACAGTTTCTCAACCCTTTGGGGGAGGTCAAAAGACCTTGGTATTTATTTTATTAATTTTGCAAAGTAAAATTAAGCCATGCTGTTTGAGCCAATTAAAAAAAAGTGCAGTTATTACAATGTATCATATCAGCAAAAAAAATCTATAAAATATGTTGCTCTTCATTTAAAAAGGGTGGAAATTCTTCAATGTAAAATTTTTGCTTTTGCTCTTTTAAAGAAAAAAAAAAAAGGACTGCAGCTCCATATTAGCCCAGGATTATACAGGGTTATATTCAGATCATTGTTAACCATTATAGGGCATATAGTTCCCTCTAACTCACCATGGAACATGCCCATATTTATAATTAAAAAAAAAATCTAACAAATTTATATTATTACAAAATTTTTAAAACTGAGACTATAATAATTCTGAAAACATTGCAACCAGGACTCCCATCACCTAGTAGGATTTCTCAAAACCCAAGATTAGTTTAGATTTAAAAGACTGTTTTTTTTTTCCATTCCTTTGCATCCTGAGGATTGCCATAGATTTGCTTTTAGTCTCCCTTCTATTATTTTAAGGAACCTATGAAAAGTTATCATTGGAGTATGCTGCTACAGGGCATGGCAAATAGTTCTACTTTATGTCAACAATTTGTAGTTAATGCCATTGATCCAGTACAAAAAGAAATGGCCTTCTATTTATATCATTCATTATATGGATGATATTTTATTAGCCTTTCCTATAGCTCAAGATGTTATGGCTTGCTATATAGATCTATCTAAGATTTTGTCCCAAGCAGGATTAAAAATTGCTCCAAAAAAGGTACAAATTAGAGATCCATATAGTTATTTAGGTTTTAATTTATTTCCTCTGGCTATTAAACATCAAAAAGTACAAATTAGAAAAATTTAAAGACTCTTAATGATTTTCAAAAATTATTGGGGGATATAAATTGGCTTAGGTCATATCTAAAATTAACTACTGGACAACTTATGCCATTGTTTAATGTTCTTAAAGTGGATTTAGCTCCTACCTCCTCCCAAAAATTGACTCCAGAGGCTCAAGATACATTATTATTAATAATAATAAAGGCTTTAAAAAATCAATTTGTAACACATTGGGATCCAGATAGTCCTCTCCTATTATTTGTATTTCAAACACAGTCAACTCCAACTGGATTGTTATGGCAATCTAATCCTCTATTGTGGATCCACTTGTCAGCTAGTCCCAATAAAGTTATTTTGCCTTATTATGAAGCTATTGCCCAAGTCGTTGTGTTGGGATGCACCCAGGCAAGGGCTTACTTTGGAATTGAGCCTTCCAAGATTATTATACCATATAGTAAAGCTCAGACTAATTGGCTTTATGCGAATTCAGATAAATGGTTACTTTCTTTGGCTACAATCTTACCCTTCCAATAAGATTATTCAATTTTTTACTTTACATAGTGTTGTTTTTCCTATCATAGTTAAAAATAAACCTTTAAAATGCTTGTTCTATTTTTTCTGATGGTAATGCTAAAGAAAAAGCTGTCTCTACTGTTAATAGACAAAAAGTTATTTTTCAAGTTCCAGGGTTATCTGCTCAACTTGCAAAATTGATGGCTATCCATGCAGTTTTGCAACATTTTTCTGAGCCTTTTAATTTGTTTACTGATAGTGCTTATATTGCTCAAGCTATTCCTAAGCTAAAACAGAAAGCCAGATTCTTTCTACCACTTGGGCTAGTCAAATGTTTGCTCAGATTCAAGGACTTATTCAGGCTCGTCATAGTCCTTTTGCCATTATTCATGTTAGAGTCCATTATGGCCATCCTGGACCTCTTGCTTTAGGTAACCAGACTATTGATAAAGCCTTAATAACCTTAGCTTAAGAAACACCTATATAAAAAGTTCAATTGGCTCATAAATTACATCATCTTAATAGTCACTCCTTACATTTAACTTATGGCCTTACCAAAAAAACAAGCCAAAAAAATGTTAAAAAATGTAACAATTGTGATGTTTTCCATCTAGTACCTCATCTTGGGGTTAACCCCTGGAGGGCTGACCCCAGGTCAGCTATAGCAAATGGATGTGACTCATAAAATTTAAAAAATTAAAATTTATTTATGTAACAATTAGTACCTGTACAAGATTTATTTTTGCTACCTTGCATTCTAGAGAAGTTGCACGCCACAATATAGATCATTGTGTGGCTGCATTCGCTGTTCTTGGCATGCCACGCCAAATTAAGACTGATAATGGAACAGCTTATACCAACAAGCCCTTTCAATTTTTTGTAAAAAATTAAATATTAAGCATGTAACAGGTATTCCTTATAATTCTATGAGCCAAGGCATGGTTAAACATGCCCATGCCACCATTAAGATATATTTACAAAAGACAAAAAAGGGGGAATTATATCCTCCTTCTTCATCCGGAGCTCAATTTAAATTTTTTAACTTTGGACAAACATGGCAAATCTGCAGCTAAATATTTTGGCACCCTAAAACCTCCATGGTTAAATGGAGGGACCCCTTGAATAATACATGTCATGGACCCAACCCCATTTTAATTTGGGGACGAGAATATGTTTGTGTTTTTTTGCAGGTTAAAGACGCTGTTTGGTGGCTGCCAGAGAGACTGGTGCAACAAGTGGATTATTTCAAGGAACAAGATCATTCCCCAAGTGACAATATTGCTGATCCTGCTGCAGCTGATTCATCCAGTGAAGGCTAAATTACAATTTTAGGCCTTAGTACCCAATCCCCCTCTTGTTCTCCCTGTACATGTTAGCACACCTTTGTTTAGCTGGTCTGGTACTATTCATCTTTGTCATTGCCAGATGTGTCCACTTAGCTCAACAGCGCCAAGCTAGATTTTGATGCCACTGAAACAGCAGCATGCTGTGACTCCCAAGCCCCAGGTAGGGGCGTGGCTTGCCCAGCTCAAACATCAGCTTTAACCTCTCCTTTCCTGTGTGATGGGCCAGTTAGTCAATGACGGATATTTATCAACCTAAGCCATGGACATCCCCCTATTAGCGGGATTCTCCCATGACAGGAAAGATGTTTATCAGGAATCACCCCCACCTAAGACAGGCACAGTCCCTTTGTTTGAATTTGAAAGGGAGGAATTGTGGCAGCCTTTTTGGAGTTAATGGCAAATTTGGAGTTAATGGCATATGAGCAGTGGAATTTGGCCTCTTGGCTTTGGCTATTTTACAAAGTCCAGTTTATCATAAACTGACCTTGATGGTCCTACAGCAGACTGCTCTGACCCTGAAAAACTCTGTGCAACCACAGTAACCAGACAAGCAGGCTCTGTGTAACCTTGAGTGAGCTCTCCTATGTTTTGACCAAGTAAAGCTCCTGTGTGAGAAACTGCTTGTACTTTTTTGCCTACTTAAGTGTTAACCTGACGTCCAGTAAATCGACACCTGGATCAGCATGTAGACTTGGTGTCCTTCTCTTTGTCGCCTTGTCTATCTCTCTCTCTCTCCCAGCTCTCTCTCGGGTGGTATTCAGGTGTCACTGCTGGTTGGTGACAAGTTTCTGTAAAGCAAAGGACACCGTCATCAGAACAAAACAACCTCCTACAGATCACCAACCCTATATCTGACAGTGGGCTAATATCCAGTATATATAAAGAACTCAAAAAGTTAAACAGCAACAAATCAAGTAATCCAATTAAAAAAGAGGGTACAGAGCTAAACATAAAATTCTCAATAGAGGAATATTGAATGGCAGAGAAACACTTAAAGAAATGTTCAATAACCTTAATCATCAGGGAAATGTAAATCAAAACAACACTGAGATTTTATCTTACAACCATCAGAATGGCTAAGGTAAATAATTCAAGTGACAACACATGATGGAGAGGATGTGGAGAAAGGGGAACCATCCTCCACTGCTTGTGGAAATGTAAACTTGTACAACCACTTTGGAAATCAATCTGGGGCTTTCTCAGACAATTAGGAATAGTGCTGCCTCAAGATCCAGCTATACCACTGGTAGGCATATATCCAAAAGACACTCAAGTATACAACAAGGACATCTGCTCAACCATGTTTATAGCAGCTTTATTTGTAATAGCCATAAGCTGGAAACAGCCCAGATGCCACTCAGTTAAGGAATGGACACAGAAATTGTGGTACATCTACAGAATGGAATATTACTCAGTGATAAAAACCAAGGAAATCATGAAATTTGCAGGTAAATGGCGGAAACTGGAAAAGATCACCCTGAGTCAGATATCCTAGAAGCAGAAAGACGCACAGGGTATCTATTCACTCTTAAGTGGATACTAGACACATAATATAAACATATTAAAATCTGTATACCTAAGGATGCTAATCAGGAAGGAGGACTCTGGCTAAGATGCTCAATCCCCATTCAGAAAGGCAAAGAGGATGGACATCAGAGGAGGAAGAAAACAGGGAACAGTACAGGAGCCTACCACAGAGGGCCTCTGAAAGGCTCAACCCTGCAGGATATCGAGGCAGATGTTGAGACTCATAGTAAAACTTTGGGCATAATACAGGGAATCTTATAAAAGAAGTGGAAGATAGTAAGATCTGGAGAGGACAGGAGCTCCACAAGGGCAGTGACAGATCCTAAAAGTCTGGGCACAGGTGTCTTTTCTGAAACTGATACTCTAACCAAGGAACACTCATGGAGATGGCCTGAAATCCCTGCACAGAGGTGACCTTGGCAGTTCAGTGTCCAGTGGCCTCCATAGTAATGGGGACAGGGACTGTCTCTGACATGAACTGATTGGCCTCCTCTTTGATCACCTCCTCCTAAGGGGGGAACAGCCTTAGCAGGCCACAGAAGAAGACAATGCAGCCACTCCTGATGAGACCTGATACACTAGGATCAGAGGGAAGGGGAGGAGGACCTCCCTTATCAGTGGACTGGGAGAGGGACAGGGTTGGGGAAGAAGGAGGGTGGGATTGAGAGGGGAGAAGGAAGGGAGGTACAGGGGGGATACAAAGTGAATAAACTGTAATTAATAAAAAAATTATTAAAAACAATTCTTGATGTAAAAAAATAAATAAAAGTAATTTCAAGAAAAAATAAAACAAAGCAAAAGAAAAAGTTACAGAAATACCAATGCAAACCTAAACTATTTTCCTACACATTTAAAAGATGAAGGTGAAAGATTCCCTTATAAACAACTTAATGTCATATTCACAGAAAATTGAGTATGTTCACAATGGTATGGCTAATGTTGTATTCAAAGAAGAAAGAGAAGAAACTGAATTCAAAAGTTTTCCACTAGGAATAAAAACAAAGAGTAGATCAGAAATAATATGGCAGACAGCAAAATAAGAGGAGGAGAAAGAAGAAGGATCAAAAATGATTTCTTGAAGAGATAAATAAAACTAAAAGAACCCTTTGCGAGATCAATAAGAAAAATAAATTGAATACGTTTTAATAGATTATTCAAGAAAAGTAAGAAAAAGAAGGAAGGAAGAACCTGAGGGACTATTATGAGCAATTACATGACAACAAACTAGAAGAAACACACACGCACACACATACACACACACACACACACACACCACAGTCACCTAACAAAATGGAATTCCAAAGAAATAAAAAGGTACATGTAGTAGCATCATCCTGCACTCCTACAAAAAGGCGGATCATGAACCTCTATGTGGCAACAGAGTAAGACACTGTCTGGAAAAAAAAAAAAAAAAGCAGTGACAGGAAGAAAGAGAATGTAGAGGCCGAGAAGGAAGTGAGGAGAGAAGGAGAAAAAAAATGAATAAAAATGGAATGAAAAGAAATGAAGTTGAACCAATAATCAAAAATTTCATAGTAACAGAAGTCCGAGACGAGATGGCTTATGCATAAATTGAAAGCAGAATTTATATCAAACCATCTTAATCTCTTCCCAAAAGATATAAGAAGGAATACTTCCATACTCATTTTATAAAACCAGCATACCAAAACCTGGATACCAAAGCCAAAGAGCTTACAAGAAAAGGAAGCTCAACCCCACCCCCAATACCTTGCCTCCCTATGGCTAATCAATGGCTAATCAATGGCTAATCAATGGCTAATCAAGGTAGACCCACAATCCTCAGTTAAATCCTAGCAAAGTGAATTCAGCTGCACATTCAAAGTATTACTCAACACAGTAAGTGGGGTCTATTCTGGAGATGCCAGGATGGGTCACCTTAATAAATGGATCTACCATATTCCACTGAAGAGCTCCGTGTTACCACAGTAGAGGAGACATCAGCTCAGTTCCAGGCATGAATAGCTGATGGCAGAGCATGTTCACATAGTATGGACTAGGTCAAAGAGAGCCAAGAGCAGTTAGTGATGTTATGCTAGCCATGCCTCGTCCTTTAAAAACCTCGAATCCTTCAATAGTGCCACAAACTAGAGATTAGGCATTCAGAACAAAAGCTAGCAAATGACATTCTAGATTCAAGCACAACATACACATCATAATAAAACAAAACACATATGATTATTTCAAAAAGAATATTTACAAAATTCAACATACAATTATGATAACTATGGAACAAGGACAGAAGAACCCTTTGACAACACAATTAAGGTCCTATGTGAAAATAAAATTAATTAATAATAAAATTAGCAATAAATAACTAATCATGAGTGAATATGATTAAATACATTGTATGAAATTCCCACAGAATTAGCGAAAATATTATTTTTTACAAAATTAAAATGTAGAAAATAACACATAAGCAGAAAGGCTGAAAGATTTTCCTTTAAAATTTGGTAAGATTTTTGCTCTGTAACATCCTTCAGCATTTTTGCTGGGGTCCTGTATAGGTCAATACCAGATTCCTTGTGTATATGTTTTAGATGTTAACTTAGTGTTTTTGTGAAACTCCTAATAGTAGCAGTGAGTCTGTCTCAGACTCTTTTGCCTGCTCTTGGGACATTTTTTCTCCTACTGGGTTGTCCAGCCTTGATATGAAGGCTTTTGCCTTGTCTTTTTGTATCTTGTTTTGTCATGTATGGTGGTTGTATCTTAGAGGCCTACTCTTTTCTGACAGGAAATGGAAGGAGCGTGGATCTGGGGTAGAGGGGATGTGCAGGAACTGGGAGGAGTAGAAAGGAGAGGAGACTGTGGTCAGGATGTATTGTGTGAGAGAATCTATTTTCAATTACAAAAATATTGTATAACAACAAAAACAGAAGTCAAGAAATTAAACACCGATAAATCAAGTAATCAATCGAAAAATGGGGTACAGAGCTAAACAGAGAATTCTCTGTAGAGGAATATAGAATGGCAGAGAAACACTTAAAGAAATGTTCAATGTCCTTAGTCTTCAGGGAAATGCAAATTAAAACAACCCTGAGATTTCACATTACACCCATTAGAATGACTAAGATGAATAACTCAAGTGACAACACATGCTGGAGAGGATGTAGAGAAAGGGGAAGAAAATACTTTTTTTTTTTCATTTTTCATTTATTTATTTATTTATTATATTTTTTTATTATTAGTTACATTTTATTAAGTCTGTATCCCAGCTGCATCCAGCTCCCTTATTTCTTCCCAATCCCATCCTCATCTCCTCCCTGCCCCTTTCCAAGTCCACTGATTGAGAAGGACCTCCTCCCCTTTCATCTGACCCTGTTTTATCAGGTATCTTCAGGACTGGCTGCAAAGTCCTCCTCTATGGCCTAGCAGGATATTTTTTAAAAGTTCCCCTCACTGTCTCTGACATGAACTTAGGGGTTGGCTCTTTGATCACCTCCCCCTCAGGGGGCGGGGCAGCCTTAGTAGGTCTTACAGAGGAAGACAATGCAGTCAGTCCTGAGGAGACCTGATAGGCTAGGGTCAGATGGATTGGGAGGAGGACCTCCCTTATCAGTGGACTGGGGGAGGGGAATGGGGGAACAGATGGAGGGTAGAATTGGGAGCAGATGAGGGAGGAGGCTACAGCTTGGATACAAAATGAATAAACTATAGCAAATAAAAAGATAAATTAATTAAAAAAAGAAGTTCCCCTCAAATGGAACATTCAACCATTGGAAAAGGATTCTACTTCAGATTTATTTTGCCAGAGAAGCCAAAGCCTAGTTTCAGAGATTAGAGACTAAAATGACTTCTGTTAGAGGCTAATGGTGATAAATTTACACTGTAATTAATACTTATTATCCATTCTGAAAACTGTACAGCCCTTTAAATTTACCCTACAGCTATACATTCTATGAATACTAAAGGAAGACATAACCTGGGTGACCTTACATTTAAGACAGGTTTCAGTTTACTGACTACCTAAGCACATTGTAAAGACATATTGCACAGTAAAAAAAAAGGGGGGGGCTGGAAACCTTTTCAAAATATTACTGCTACTGTCAATGTCACTCAAAGAAAAGTTCGGATGGAGATGGATTGATTCCTGTTACTGTAGTTCCCATTCTGTCACTCATGGATCAAAAAATAATTTTTACTTTCAAGTTTTATTACTTAAGAAATATATTTTAGTGTCTTCTTTGAAACACTGCTAAGTAGAGTCTTTCAGATGCCTTTTGCAGTAGACTCCTGCCATAAGTTCAATGTACATCCCATTTGTCTTTCTAAATGAGGATTGATCATCTTCGCCCGTGTCCACTTTCTTGATTATCTTCTTTAGGTGTGTAGATTTCATTATGTTTATCATATCTTGTAGGTCTATATAAGCGAGTATATACCATGTTTGTCTTTCTCCTTCTGGGATACTTCAATCAGAATGATCTTTTCTAGATCCCACCATTTGCCTGCAAATTTCATGATTTCCTTGTTTTTGATTGCTGAGTAGTATTCCATTGTGTAAAAATACCACAATTTCTGTATCCATTCCTCCGTTGATGGACATCTGGGTTGTTTCCAAGTTCGGGCTATTACAAATAAAGCTGCTACAAACATGCAGACATCATAACCAAATCCTCAGCAGAGTGCAGGGAATCATATGAAAGAAGGGGAGTTAGTATGATATGGAAAGGATAGGAGCTCTATAAGGACCAAATATATCCGGGCAGAGGGTCTTTTCTGAGACTGACACTCCACCATGGACCATCTATGGATATAACCTAGAACTTCTGCTCAGATGTGGCCTGTGGTAGCTCAGTAACCAAGTAGTAGTTTTCCCAAGTAAGGGGAACAATGACTATTTCTAACAGGATCTCAAGGACAGGCTCTTTGGCTTCCCCACCCCTTCCCCCAGGGGAGGAGCAGTCCTGTTAGGCCACAGAGGAGGACTTTGCAGCCAGCCCTGAAGATACCTGATAAAACAGGGTCAAATGAAAGGGGAGGAGGTCCTCCCCTATCAGTGGACTTGGAAAGGGGCAGGGAGGAGACCAGGGAGGGAGTGTGGGGTTGGGGAGGGAATGAGGGAGCGGGATACAGCTGGGACACAGAGTTAACAAAATGTAACTAAAAAGAAAAATTAAATTAAAAAATATATATATTTTTTATATGACTATCTTTGACACAATGATTGTTTTAGCAGATATAAAAAAAAAGTACGTTGAAAACACTGGGGGGGAGTCATCATTCTATATGCCATTAAGTGCATTTTTTGAGGGCTGGAGAGATAGTTCGGAGGTTAAGAGCACTGGCTGTTCTTCCAGAGGTTCTGAGTTCAATTCTCATCAACCACATAGTGTCTCACAACCATGTATAATGAGATCGGTGTCCTTTTCTGGTGTGCAAATGGACTTGCAGGTCGAACCCTATAAAAATAGAGTAAATAAATTGTTTTTTAGAGTATTTTTGAATCATGAGAGAAGGACAATGTCTTAAGCTGAAGAAGAGTTTGGAAAAACCTGACTCCAGGCCTTGAGGATGACTCTGACAGGTTCACACTCCAAAAAGGAGTCAACTGCTGAGATAGTTGAAATTGTAAAATAACTATAATTATGTTTGGGATGTAAACATGTTACCAAAAGCCTGTCATCCCATGATCAACAAAAACAAGAGAGGAGTTGTCAGCATATTGGTGGGAAAAGGTAGTTACTTGAGATTGACTTCACAAAATTTTATTCCATAAGAAAAGTAACCCTGAACACATAAAAAACAAAAACAAACCCTTTTATATGTTCTAGGCATTTTATACCTTTACAGATAATTAAGTGAATACCTTTTTTTCCATATGTAATAGCGGCATTCAGTCAAAATTTAGATTTAATAAAACCTAAAATTGGTTCTCATCAACACCAACTAAATTGTAAATGGCATTGCCACTGTACTGGCATTCTAACTAAAGAAATCTTTAGAGACATTTCTTGCTTTGTAAAACTTTACTGTTTTAGTGGTGAATTTTAAATTTGTATCGCGTGCCTAGTTATCATCAGTACTTGAAGAAACAAATAAGATTGTATACCTATACATCCTTCATGAGGCCAAACAACTGTTTGTTCTTCCTTTTCCTTTGGAGAATAAGATAAAGCAGCTGCTCTAACAGCTACTAACAATTATCACGATGTTGATTTTTCAAAATGAGTCATAGAAATACATTAAATTTTTTGGTATTTTTTTATTTAGAGTACTAACCTGAAAGGAGAAGTTTGCCCTGTTGAAGCTGACACCTGTCTTTGCCTGTGTTCTGCTGCTACAGAAGAATGCACAGATAAGGTGTAAGCCATACTAGCTCCTCTGGCTCATCTCACTGGCTGCTACCAAGTCTAAGAACAAACCATCACCATCTGTTAAGGGCTTTTTGTTGTATTACCCTGTGCAATAGCTATATACACACATACATTTATTAAAAGGAAAGAAATTAACACACCCTTATCCCTATCTGAAATCCTTGGTACCTGACTCATAAGAACACCGATTCATTTAGTAGGCAGAAAGAGCACAACCTAAATCCTCCTTAAAGCTCTCACCACATAATAATGTAGCCCTATACATTAACTTACAATACCTGAGCTTTAACCTACCTATTAAAGCTATAGTAGTGCTGTCTTCCTAGGATCTGGGGCAATCGTGGTCAGGATTTGAAAGATTGGAACGTTGTACCGACAGCTTTCACCCTACCACAAGTACATGGAAGTTAATGGACAGATTTAGTTAGGCCTTGCAGATTCCAGTCATGCACATTTATATAAAAATGGCATTACAAAATCCATAGAAGAAAATTAATGAATAAACGCAGAGTATACACCATTTTAAAGCTCACATTCAAATAAAATTATGCAGACTTCCTTTGTTCTTTTCCTGGATATGCCAAACCTCTACAGAGATACCTCTGACTTTTAGGTTCCACAGATTTATATATTTTTCTCAAATAGTGGTTGTTATTTTAAGATAAGAAATGCCAGAGCCTGAGGATTATGTGTGTACATAAAAGAATAATAGTATCCTCAAAGATTTTTAAAGGAAACTACAACATGAATAACAGCCTTGGCATACTTTTATTAATATAAACTAGAATCCTACAAATATATTAATTATTCAACATTTCGCTTGTTATAAAGTATATGTAACTTGAAAATAAAAGAGTCTTTCTGCATGTTTCAGTACATTTAAGTTACAGTTTCTTTAATCTGTGGGTCTTAGAAAGTAGTCTTTTATGGCTAGATAAAAGAAATAGAAATGACAAATAATCCTTCTAATTCACTGTTAGTTGTTCTTGGTCAGAATTCAAGTCCTTTACACAGATGGCTGAATAGAATCCCAGGAACTCCCTTCCAGTGTATCACTGATAAAGGCAATTACTTTAACGATTTCACTAATGTCAGCCAGTTTTTGCTTATTTTTAAAGCCCACTGTGTGTTGGTATAAAATGGATACTGGTACCTGGAAACTCAGAGGCTCTTCCTGTTTCTTTCATACCTGAAGTCAACTCAGTTCATCAGTAACATTCAGGCCTAGTGTCAGGCACAAAGGCCAAAATATCCTTTCTCTGTGTGTCTCTCTTTTATAGAACTCTTCCCAAGTTCAAGTCCTATAAATATGCTCCTCGATGCTCCATGAGCTCCAGGAATGTAGTCTGGTCCCTAGTTCCTAAAGAAAGAACCCAATAAAAAGAACTGTTTCTCTCATTATAACATACTTGTTTTCATAGAACAACTTAAAATTGTATTTTTAGAATAGCCTTAGGAAGCAGATTATGGGTGATATGTTAACTCTCTTTGGTTAAAGAATGACATCAGAGCTCTAAGCTACCATCAGCAAACTGGTAATGTTTTATTTTGTGCTCATGTGACAAATGTTAAATCAAAACATGTAATATATATATAGTATATATTTTATATAATATATAGTATATATGTAGTATTATATATAGTATTATATATAATATATAGTATATACTATACTACATGTTTTAATCACAATTCTATTGCTGATATGAAACATATGAGGATAATACTAACTTTCTTCTATTTCCCAACCAGTAATGGTATCCTATCTATCAGTAGATACTGGTACCTTCAATGTCATGTTAAAAGGATGGTTTAGGATGGTTGTTCCTCTCTCAGAAAAAAAAAAAAAAAGATTGAGATTTGTTCCTGTATGCCTGTCTCTGCCTCTTTCCTGTATTCCTTAGATGTGGAGATGGAAGATTTTGTGATCTCAGATCAGATTTAGCCATGTTCTCTCAGGGACAGCATTTTTTTTTTTTTTTTTTGCCAGAATAAAACTTCTTTTCTAGTTCTAGCTATGGCTCTTCTATTCTTTTTGTATTAAAGACACTTTAGGGCTGGAGAGATTTTCGGCAGCTAAGAGCACTGATCCTTTTCCAGGGGACCTGGATTCCCAGAATCCACGTGGTCGACAACCTCTGTAACTCCAGATGCATGAGATCTGTCATCCACCTCTGGCTTCTGTTGGTACTGTCCCCACAAGGGTGATACACAGACATGCATGCCGAAGAAATGCCCTTACACATAAAAAGAAATAAATGTTTTTTTTTAAGGGTACTGTAAAGAGTTCTTAACATGCTGTAGAAAATTAAAAAAAAAAAGATTCACAGCAGGAGAATGCAATACTCTTTAACAGTATTTACTAGGCATTAGGCATTGCTAGTTTGCTGAAGAATATTAATTCCACGTTAGATGTTTGTGGCAAGAATTCCTTGATATATTATTTTTCTTCAAATGAGTGTCTTACCAGGACTGAGATGTCCATACCCTTAGTTGACAGCTATTAGACTTTCCATATTTCATTTCCACTAAGATCAGTGGAACCTGTCCAGAAACTGGGCAACTAACAAGGCAAAGCAGGGATGGAGATCAAAATCCCATGGTATTTTCTCCATACTCCTTGAGTTCTGTGGGTCTGTGAATAACAATATCATGCCCGAAGTTCTGTCAGAAGTGGGAGCAACTCTCCTTCAGCCTACTGCTTTTACAGGGACAAGGGGCCAGCAATCAAGGAGCCATTTCTCCCAAGAGCTGAAGAGCCAAGACAGCTGCACTGTGTAACTCAAGGCTACCTGAGGAGACTTTGCTGTAGCCATAGAGCCTGCCACTGCTCATGACTGCCACCCGAAACCACAGTATCTGCTTTGGGAAACTGATCTTCCCAGGCCCATCAAGGACACCTTGTAGTGGCTCCAATAGGCTTCATTTTGCATGACAACTTTCGATGACCCCACACTCTAGATGTTCCAACCTATACTGCACATATATACATCTATCAGTGAAGTCATAAAGAAGGGGACCCTCTACCACAATGCAGGAACAAGATGTCCCAGTACCCCAAGCACTGGCGTGACTAAGCAAAATGATTGTAAACAGGAGGCTAGTTGATAGGAGGCTTAGATACGTATGACTGCATTTATAAGCAGCAATCCTCGCATTTTCCCTTAGGCCAGTCTGGAAGACCTTCTTTCTGCCCTCTTCAGTGCTGCAACCCAAATGCCAGTAAAGTTTCTTCTTTTTGTTCTTATTGTCTACTTCAGGTGTTTTTTTGTTTGTTTGTTTGTTTGTTTTGTGGTTTGTTTTTTTTTTTAAGCACAGCTAGAGCAGGCTAACCTGGTAACCCCAAGAACGGGAAATTCCTAGGACCATTACCCCAGCAACTACAAGTGACTAAAGAATTCCAGAAAATATTCAGGAGCAAAGACTTCAAAAAGCTGAAAAGACGAGGGACTGTTCATGTTCTGAAAGGTATGAGACTGACATTCTGACCACAGATTGTGGAGGCTGCAGGACTGCAGAATGTGAAGAGCTTTATATCAGGATGGCAGAAGAATCGTAGAGACACTGCCCCAGCTGCTGAAGGAGCTGACAGTGTCACCCCTGTCGAGAAGCTGTCAAAGGCTATTGACAGAGCTGTTAACACTTGCTGCCAGGGCACTGGTCCACCAACACTCAATGCCCAGAGCTGTAATACTGAGATTTGAGGGCCACTGGCATTGACTCTAAGGAGTCTGCCTTTGACTATTGATGACTCCCATCTGAACAAACAAAAGAAACCTCTGCCAGTTTGAAACCAATGGACAGATCCACAGAAACAAGACATTGGGTAGATAGTTCTGACACTAGTTCAGTGTTCAGTGTTATGTTAATCTCTTGTCATTTTACTGTTGCCTCTAGTACTCTTAATCTTACACTGTTTTAAACATTTGTCCCTGTCTGCTGCTTTTCTTCCTGTCTTCCTTTATGCCATCATCCCATATTTTAAGCTTAAATCACTCACCAACTCCTATTCCCCTTCTATGTTTCACATAGGTTTTTCACTACCTTTGACTAACACACTGCGTATTTAACTTGTCTTGTTTATTTGATTCCCTCTATATTGAAATAACATAACAATAGGATGTGCTTTGTTAACTGCTGCATCCTCAAAATGGCGGTGGGTGAAAAAGAGGTGCTGAGTAAATATTTGTTGAAAGAACTAAAGGCATCCACCATACAGAGCCTTAAAAATGTATTTTTATTTCAGTCTACTCAACATGGACATAAAACCTTGATAAAATCAAACTCCTCTGGAAAATAGTTCCCTGAAGAATAAACAGTGGCTTGCAGCAAAAGCAACTTCCTCTACTTAATTGCATTTATACAAGAAATGGCTTAAATGTGAAAAGTGTTTTCAATATCTCTTGGACCTATGCCTTTAACTTTGTTCTTCATCTATGTCTGTACATCACCTCAAACTTATTCTAAAATAGCATCTCAAATATCTAATAAAAATGATACAGTGATATGTATATCTCCCCACTGATTTTGAAACTACTAAGTGTAAGAGTTATGTCTTACATGGACATATGTAAGTCAGTGCAGTTTGATTAATCTGCAAATAAGATGTTGAAATTAGGAGTTATGTGTGGTCACTGACCATTTAATAGCTCCAACTATATCCAATGTAAGCTATGTAGTACTGGATTCATGATACTCATCTGAAAACTTGACAGCCTTGCAGTATTCATTTTAATAATAATAATCACATATCATACTGTCTTGGTTTTCATGAGATATAGCTTCATAAAGCACAGGGCTGGCCTCAAACATGCTAAGGCTTTCCTTGTATTCCTGATCATCCTGTATCTGCCTCACACACACTGAGTTTGTAAGCATGTGCCACCATGTACAGGTGACGATCACAGGTTAACCCAATACTGCCAGCTATTCATCCATTACTCTCACTGAGAACTTCCTTTACTCCATCTTCAAGGTTAACGTCATCCATTTCAAATTGTGCCAAGCATGCATCTCACTTTAGCTCTCTCCCCCCTCTGACTATGTTGCTCTGAATATTAATCCATTATCTTAGTTTTATACTGCCAGCAGCCTTCTAATGCTTCCCGTCAAAGGCACTTTCCTGTGTACAATATGTTTTACAATTTGAAAACACTAATATTTTAAAATCACAGATGTGGCCATACATCATGTGATCCTCATCATAAAACATTTCTGGGAACTTTTATTGCTCTTAGGATACAATTTAAGTGTTTATTGTTGGCCACGAGACCTTCTGTTCCCTACCCCTGCTCAACTGTCCAGACCAACTAGTTTTTTAATCCCTGCCTTCCATGCACACTGCTTTTCCATAGTCTTAGGTCTAAAATATTGCAGAGATGGTGCTCCTGTCTCCTATTTTCTGAGTAAAATCCTACTCAGCTGTTACCTCTCAAGTCAAATAGCATTTAGGGACAACAAACCAGACGATTGAGAAAATGTTAATGTTTCTGTTAATTTCTCTTTCATCACACATGACAGGGTTTAATGCTACTTTTGGGGGATGTCTCTGCTAATAGCATGCTGGGGATTGCAGCATTCTGGAAAGTGTTTCAATTTGTTAGTCCTATGCCTTTTTGAGGAATTTAATTTTTTTAAATGTTTTATGGAATTCTTGGACCAACTTGAGCAATAGTAATTTATCTATAAGAAATATCTATAGAATACGGATAGAAAAAAAAGGTGTTTATACATTTTTGTCAGATAGCATGGCATGCTTTACCATAACTACATGCCATCTCTTTTCCAATCTAAAGATTTACTGTGAAAAGTAAGGCGACAAAGTTGTCCTTTCAGTGCAATGTATTTTCATTACTTAACATAAAGTAGGTTTCTTTGTCTCCAAAATTTCATATTTAATGTCAGTTGTTTATTTAACCAAATATGTCAGAGTTTATGCTCTTATAATCTCTATGTAATATAATAATGTAAGTATTGATTTGTACTCACCATTCCAGGTCCTGTTACTATGTTTCCCTGATGATGTCAATAAGCTGAAGTCTTACCCAGACAAATATAAATATAAGAAATATAAATATAAACATCAGACAAATATAAATGTTAAGAAGTTTTCTGAGGGTGTTGAATGAGGAATCATGGGATATAAAAATAATGTAACACATCAATGTCTTCTTTTAAACTCTTTGAACTATAATGACTACATTCTTGGAATGGGATTGTTTTCAGTGTTGGGTATATGAACACTTGCCTTTTAAACAGTAATTTCAAGTATGATTATGCTTTGTCCAAAATCTAAAGAATTGTTCAAGGATTCATGTTTAATAGCAGAATGCGTCACCTGAGCTTATTTTCAAACAGTATGTCCCTGCACTCCCAGCATCATCTAATTCCTTAAAATTTCACGGATGTGATAAGTTCCTGAATTAAATGAGATTTATATTTCAAGTGACATAATCCAGACACATATTGACAAATACACATCTTCTCACATTTATGGAAACAAAACTGCTAATGTCATTGAACCAATTAGAATAGTTATCACTGAAAACTTCAAAATACATGAAATAAAGAGATGTAAAGAAGTTAAATGATGGGCTATGGCCATACAGGAGGAATTAATTCTGGTTTCCTTAAGCACAGATTGATAAAACAAAAGATGACTTATTTTAAAGTGGTGAGAAGAGCATAAAATTCTCAATACATAAGAATAATTCATGTTGTGGCTGGAAATATGGCATAGTAATTAACATGGTATATTGCTTTTGCAGAGATGCCAGGTTCCAGGACCCATATCAGGTGACACACAACCTCCTATATCTCCAGCTACAATGGTATCTGGTGCCTCTTGCCTCTACAGAAACCTGCACTAACCTGCACATAACCGCATATAGATACACACTTTCATACACACAATTAAAAGTAATAAAAATTAACCTTTAAAATGATGACTGCTTTAATAAACAAATACTTATTAACCTTATTTGATTGTTATACAATTTGTACAAGCATGTTAACTTCAGTATGACCATAAAGATGGAGATCATGTGCCTCAGTGAAAATACAGATTTATATCTCAACCTCAGCAAGACATGAATCTTACAGGTCACCTAGTCTTACATTCAATTGGGTTGATGACATCCTGATTGTAACTACACATGCCTAAAACATACAGAAAGTGCTTTAAAACTAGGTAACGAAAAGAAACAGAGTTTTGAGGAACTTGTTAGTAAAAGCTTAGCTTACTGCAAACAGAATTTCAATAGCAATTGTGGTGTACATTCATAAAGAAACACCAGGCTTTAGAGAAAGATTCTGTTTTCTTAGAGAATACCTAAATGACCACAAAACATAGGGAGAAGTATGAATTAGAGGCTATTCTAAAAGGTCTCAGAAAAATACTATGAATATGTTATTGAACAATAGAGAAAAAGCAATCCTTATTAAAAAGTGCTAGACACTTGACTGGATATTATTGAGTGCTAGTGTTTTATGGAAAGTAGAATTAGCATGATAAAATTGGATATTTAGCTAAAGAAAATGTTTAACAAAAAAACTTGGATAAACTGGCTCTTCTTGACTGCATTCAAAAATCCAGAGGCAATAGTGTACAACCACTCCAAAGAAATATAAGAAGACTGAAGGTATGGTTTCTTTCTGCTCTAGAGTTGTCTTCAAATTACTGTCTCTTTTCCATCTTCTGAACAGAGGTTCCCCAGAGAAGCCTAATTCTAATGCTATTGAGGAGCACTCACCTTCCATCTTCCATGGTCCAATAACACCATCCTTTAGTTTGCATTTATTTAAGACTAAGGAAAGAAAATGGCCATCCTGCCAAAAGCAATCTACAGGGTCAACGCAATTTACATCAAAATAACAACTCAATTATTTACAGACCTTGAAAGAAAGATTATCAGTTTCATATGGAGAAACAAAAGACCCAGAATCTCCAAAACAGTCCTGTACAACAACAGATCATCTGGGGATATCTCCATTCCCGATCTCAAGCTGTACTACAGAGCAATAGTAATAAAAACTGCATGATATTGGCATAGAAACCAAAAGGAGGATCAATGGAACCGAATAGAAGACCCAAAAATGAACCCACACACCTATGAATGCTTGGTTTTTGACAAAGAAGCCAAAACCATTCAATGGATAAAAGACAGCATATTCAACAAATGGTGCTGGTGAAACTGGATGTCTACATGCAGAAAAATGAAAATAGATCCATATTTATCACCCAGCAGAAAACTAAAGTCCAAGTGGATCAAAGACCTCAACATAAAACCAGACACACTAGATCAGTTAAAAGAAAAAGTGGGAAAGATCCTAGAACTCATTGGCACAGGAGACAACTTCCTGAACAGAAAGAACACCACCAGCACAGGCTCTAAGAGCAGCAATCAATAAATGAGACCTTTGACCTCCCCACCCCCCAAGGGAGGAGCAGTCCTGCTAGGCCACAGAGGAGGACTTTACAGCCAGTCCTTGAAGATACCTGATAAAATAGGGTCAGATGAAAAGGGAGGAGGTCCTCCCCAATCAATGGACTTGGAAAGGGGCAGGGGGGAGATGAAGGAGGGAGGGTGGAATTGAGAAGGAATAAGGGAGTGGGATACAGCTGGGATATTAACTTAATAAAATGTAACTAATAATAAAAATTAAAATAAGTAAATTAATTCTAAAAAAAGTAAACCATGCTTGGAGTTGGAGATATGACTCAGCACTGACATGCTGGTTCACAACTGTCTATTTCTAAGGGAGCCACTGCCCTCTTCTGGCATCCACCAGCACCAGCATACATGTGGTGCACACACGTGTAGGCAAAATGCCTGTACACATATAAAATAATAAATGAGTAAATTATTTTTAAAAAAAGACTAATGAAAGTATTTAATACCTTTCCTCATTAATCTTTAGCTATTCCTTAATTGTCCTTTTCTCTCAGTAATTTTATTTTATCTCTTTTATGCTAAATAAATTATACTTGAAATATCTATTGTTTTTCCAATTTATATTGACCTGTCTACAAATTTTAGATTTTAATAATCCCACCTCAAAGTTTCATTCTAAAATTATTGCAAGTAAAGCACTTATGACAATACTTGACTGAAGAATTTCTCAGTTAACACACATTATAATTTTTGTTAACTATGCCTATGAAATGGATTTACAATGACATTTGAGAATTCGGAAATTGCAATATGGATATTGATCCTGGCTAGTTTCATAATTAGACTTTAGTTTATCTCATTGTATCTTCTTTTATTTGCATATGAACATAAAAATTTCCCAAGATTGCAGACTGCTATGACTAATCCGGGAGTTTTCCTGCTGATTCACTTAAGTTTTCCCCTTCCCAAGACCCCATGGACTTCTTTTATATATATGTATTTTAAAAATCAAGTGTTCCAGCTTTCCTGTTACAATGTTAGAAATAATGCCCTATATTGCTTGCCCTTAACTAAATCTAGATACGTAAACAATTTGTATATCATTCTACAAAAAATATAAGATATGTGTAATTACTCCATCAGTCAAGAATATTTCAACATGTTGAAGTATTCACCGTTCTTACTTTATATCTTTTCAGCTGAGATAACTAAGGTAAAAAAGAAATTATAAACTTCCTTGAGTCAAATAGTCATTGAGCCATAGATCTAGTATTCACAACCAGCCATCTGGCTTCAGTGCCTCAGCTCTTAAATACATTACCAGTCTGTGACTGTGTATGAATTTAGCTGGAGCAAAGCATAAAAAAAAAAAAAAAAAAGAAAGAAATCAAAGCAGTACTTTAAAGTGGATTCAAAAGAGGCTTAGCAGAAATAAATTTATATCTCAGAAGATATATGCTTGGAATCAAATTTAAGTGTACCTCTCTTAATTTACTTTTTTTTTTCAATTCAGTTTATTCAGGAACCTTGAACAATCCTCGGACCCTGGGGAAAGCCAGCCCACAGCTTAAATAGCCTCTGGGTAGCCAACCCAGGCGTGCCACGTGGGCAATGCAGATAGGTCCACATACATGGAAGCAAGCCAGATCCTCAGCCTTAGCCAAATGTGGAATTGTTCATGACAGAGAGCACTCACCATCGGGAAGGTGGAAGGCGGAAACCAGCTCCATCTTTAAGGCATAGCATTCCGCAGCTCTCTACAGTCCCCCCTTTTTGTTTTAGACGCATCAGGCAAGAGTAGAGGTCTGATCTCTGATATTAGAAATAAATTGGGACTTTGTACCGATTTTAGTGGTTTTTCAAAATTCACTGGTTTTGTTTAATGAAGATACCTCATATTTATATTTTATCTAAAGTTATTCTGTGAATCTTTTAGCATCAACTGAAAAGTGGAACTTGCCTTCTTCAAGAGCATTGAGTTCTCTTATGCCATGCTGCCTCATCAGAAAACTCCAGGTAGTCAGTAAAACAACTAACTGCTCAAGCAAACTGCATACTGTAGGAGTTAAATACGTGCTCAGATGCTGGCTGCTCTAATATTTATTAAAAGCATTACATTAGACCAGTCTAAAATTCAAGATACCATTTCAAATATGAAAACATTAGTGTCACACTCACACAATCATAAGTAGGACTGGGTTTTACCATTGAATAATAAGTTTTTTATTGAAGAAATCAGAAAGAAACTTCTTCCAAAATACCTAGACTCAGATGACAATGAAAATACAAAAACAATATGTCTGTAAAACAGAGAATGTTTGTAGCTGTGAGTGGCTATATTTTTTTTTAATGAAGATACTGCTTGTGTTTGTAATAAACTGTGAACAAAGACTCACTGGTGGGTGTAAATAAACTGCTTTGAAATCCAGGACTCAACTATTCAGTATGAGTTTTGATACACATAAGAAATAATGTGATGATACTCCTGTAAATTCAAAATAATAACGGTATTGACAACAATAAAGGCTAATTCAAGACCTAGCTGACGTTTAAAAGTATAAATAAAAAACAGAAACAGAGATCTCAATAAATAACTTATTGATTCAGCTAAAACAAAACAAGAGTGGGCCACATTCAAAACCAGTTGAAGAACAATAATAAAGAGCAGAGTTATTCTAAAGGAGTAAAAAAGAGAATAGCTCAAACACAAAGAAAGAATTTTTAAAAACAAACCATAAGAGGCTGGAGAGACAGCTCAGTGGCCAAGTGTGTATGCTATTCTTCCAGAGGACCAGAGTTCAGTTTCTCCCTCACCACAACCTGAGACCTCAGTTCTAGGGATGTCCATCCTGCTGTGGACACCTGCACTTATATAAACGGACTCCCCGATCACTCACATAAAATATTTGTTAGAAAACTGAATACATTTTTGGTACAAATTAATAATGAATATCATGGCACCTATTTTTCAGAAAAAGAAAATGTCACAATTTTAAAAAAATTATCAGATGCTATAGTGAAAATACTGATATAAAACGAGAGAAGAAAATTTTTCTGTTTGTTCTAGGTTACCTTCTGTTTCTCTGATGTACAACATGACCAAAAGCAACTTGGGCATAAAAAGATTCATTTAATTTATTGTTTCTTCTTTATTTTTATTTTTTATATTAATTACAGTTTATTCACTTTGTACCCCAGCTGTAGCTCCCTCCTTCATTTCCTCCCAATCCCAGCCACCCTCCCTCATCTCCTCCCATGCCCCTCTCCAAGTCCACTGATAGGTAAGGTCCTCTTCCCCTTCCATCTGACCCTAGCTTATCAGGTGTCATCAAGACTGGCAGCATTGTCCTCCTCTGTGCCTGGCAAATCTGCTCCTCCAACAGGGGGAGGTGATAAAAGAGCCACCACTGAGACCATTTTTTAGAGACAGTCCCTGTTCTCTGAAAAATGTACTCAGTCCCTGTTCTCTTAATAGGAAACCCACTTGGATACTGAGGTGCCATGGGCTAGACCAATGTAGGGGTTCTAGGTTAACTCTATGCATGGTCCTTGTTTGGAGTATAAGTCTCAGAAAAGACCCCTGTGCCCAGATTTTTTGGTTCTGTTTCTCTCCTTGTGGAGATCCTGTCCCCTCCCTATCTTTCTATCTCCCACTTCTTTCAAAAGATTCCCTGCACTCAGCCCAAAGTTTGGTTAAGTGTCTCAGCATCTGCTTTCATACACTGCTAATTAGAGTCTTTCAGAGGCCCTCTGTGGTAGGCTCCTGTCCTGTTTCCTGTTTTCTCCTTCTTCCAATGTCCACACTGTTTGTCTTTCTGAGTGAGGATTGATCATCTTACCCATGGTCCTCCTTCTTGCTTAACTTCTTTAAGTGTACAGATTTTAGTATCTTTATCCTATATGACAGGTCTAGTATCCACTTATAAGTGAATATATAGTGTGTGTGTCTTTCTGCTTCTGGGATAACTCACTGAGGATGATCTTTTCTAAATCCCACCTGCAAATTGCATTATTTCCTATTGTGTAAATGTACCACAATATCTGTATGCCTTCCACCATGATCAATGAAACCAAATAGAAAAACCCGAAATAAATCCAGACTCCTACAGATAATTGATTTTTAACAAAGAAGCCAAGACCATACAAGGAAAAAAGACAGAATCTTCAACAAATGGTCCTGGTCTAACTGGATGTCTACATGCAGAGAAATGTAAATATATATGTATTTATCACCCTGCACAAAACTAAAGTCCAAGTGGATCAAAGACCTCAACATAAAACCAGATACACTAAATTGGTTAGAAGAAAACGTGGGGAAGAGCCTAGAACTTATTGGCACAGGAGACAACTTCCTGAACAGAACATCAACAGCACAGGCTCTAAGAGCAACAATTAATAAATGGGACCTCATGAAACTGAAAAGCTTCTGTAAAGCAAAAGATGCTGTCGTCAGAACAAAATGACAGCCTACAGAATGGGAAAGGATCTTCACCAATCCTATATCTGACAGAGGGCTAATATCCAGCATATATAAAGAACTAAAGAAATTAAACAGCAATAAATCAAGTAATCCAAATGGGATACAGTACGGGACTAAACAGAGAATTCTCTGTAGAAGAATAAAGACGGGCAGAGAAACACTTAAAGAAATGTTCAATGTCCTTAGTCATAAGGGAAATGCAAATCAAAATGACCCTAAGATTTAACCTCATACCAATCAGAATGGCTAACATTAAAAACTCAAGTGACAATACATGCTGGAGAGATTGTGGAGAAAGCAGAACCCTCCTCCATTGCTGGTGGGAATGTAAACTGGTACAATCACTCTGGAAAGCAATCTGTCACTTCCTCAGACAACTAGGAATAGCGCTTCTTCAAGATCCAGCTATACCACTCCTAGGCATATACCCAAAAGAGGCTCAAGTATACTTTAAGGACATTTTCTCAACCATGTTTGTAGCAGCCTTATTTGTAATAGCCAGAAGCTGGAAACAACCCAGATGTCCCTCAACAGAGGAATGGATACAGAAATTGTGGTACATCGACACAATGGATATTACTCAGCAATAAAAAAACAAGGAAATCATGAAATTTGCAGGTAAATGGTAGGATCTGGAAAAGACCATCCTGAGTGAGCTACCCCAGAAGCAGAAAGATGCACACGGTATATACTCACTCATATAGACATATAATATAGGATAAACCTACTAAAATCTGTACACCTAAAGAAACTAATCAAGAGGGAGTCTTGCTAAAATTCTCAATTCCTGTTCAGATAGGCAAAGAGGCTGAACATCAGAAGAAGGAAAAAGGAGGGAACAAGTCAGGAGCCTGACAACAGAGGACCTCTGAAAGGTTCTGCCTTGCAGACTATCAATACAGATGCTGAGACTTATGGCCAACCTTTCGACAGGGTGCATGGAATCTTAGGAAAGAGTAAGATCTGGAGAGGACAGGAACTCCACAAGGAGAGCAACAGAACCAAAAAAGTCTGAGCACAGGGGTCTTTCCTGAGACTGATACTCCAACCAAGGACCATGCATGGAGATAACCTAAGACCCCTGCACAGATGTAGCCCATGGCAGTTCAGTATCCAAGTAGGTTCCATTGTAATAGGAACAGGGACTGTCTCTGACATGAACTGATTGGCCTGTTCTTTAATTACTTCCCTCTGAGGGGGAAGCAGCATTACCAGGCTACAGAAGAAGACAATGCAGCCACTCCTGATGAGACCTAATTGACTAGGATCAGAAGGAAGGAAAAGAAGTCCTCTCCTATCAGTGGACTTGGGGAGGGGCATGGATGCAGAGGGTAGAGGAAGGGAGGGATTGGGACGGGAAGGGGGAGGGAGGGGATACAAAGTGAATAAAGTGTAATTAATAAAGAAAAATAAAAAATACAGCTAGGTCCACAATAATGGACTAAAAATAAAAAAAATTTAAAATAGGAAAAAAAGCAATAAATCAAGTAATCCAATTAAAAAATGGGATATGGAGCTAAACAGAGAATTCTCTGTAGAGGAATATAGAATGGCAGGGAAACACTTAAAGAGATGCTCAACATCCTTAGCCATCAGGGAGATGTAAATCAAAATGACCCTGAGATTTCACCTTACACCCATCAGAATGTCCAAGATCAAAAACTCAAATGACAACACATGCTGGAGAGGTTGTAGAGAAAGGGGAACCTTCCTCCATTGCTGGTGGGAATGTAAACTGGTACAACCACTTTGGAAGTCATTCTGGTGCTTTCTCAGACAATTAGGAATAGTGCTTCCTTAAGACCCAGCTATACCACTTCTAGGCATATGTCCAAAAGATGCTCAAGTACACAATAAGGACATTTGTTCAACCATGTTTGTAGCAGCTTTATTTGTAATAGCCAGAACCTGGAAACAACCCAGATGTTTATCAACAGAGGAATGGATACAGAAATTGAGGTATTTTTACACAATGGAATACTACTCAGCAATCAAAAACAAGGAAATCATGAAATTTTCAGGCAAATGGTGAGATCTAGAAAAGATCATTCTGAGTGAGGTATCCCAGAAGGAGAAAGACACACATGGTGTATACTCACTTATATAGATATGATAAACTTATATAGATATGATAAACTATAAGATATGATAAACATAATGAAATCAATACGCCTAAAGAAGATAAACAAGAAAGAGGACCCGGGGTAAGATGATAAATCCTCACTTAGAAAAACAAATGCGATGTGCATTGGATGTAGGAGAAAACAAGTAACAGGACAGGAACTTACCACAGAGGGCCTCTGAAAGACTCTACCTAGCAGTGTATCAAAGCAGATACTGAGACTCATAACCAAACCTTCAGCAGATTCATATGAAAGAAGGGGGAGTTAGTATGATGTGGATAGGTTGGAGCTCCACAAGGAGCAAATATATCTGGGCACAGGGGTCTTTTCTGAGAGTGATATTCCACCAAGGACCATGTATGGATATAACCTAGAACCTCTGCTCAGATGTAGCCCATGGTAGCTCAGTAACCACTTGGTTTCCCATTGTAAGGGGATCAGGGACTATTTCTGACAGGAACTCAATGGCAGGCTCTTTGACCTCCCCACCCCCCAAGGGAGGAGCAGTCCTGCTAGGCCACAGAGGAGGACTTTGCAGCCAGTCCTGAAGATACCTGATAAAACAGGGTCAGATGAAAGGGGAGGAGGTCCTCCCCAATCAATGGACTTAGAAAGGGGCAGGGAGGAGATGGGGGGAGGGTAGGATTGGGAGGTAATGAGAGAGCAGAATACAGTTAATAAAATGTAACTAATAATAAAAATTCTAAATATATATATTTTAAAAAGTTTAAAAGCAACAAATCAAGTAATCCAATTAAAAATGGGGTACAGAGATAAACAGAGAATTCTCTGTAGAAGAATATAGAATGACAGAGAATCGCTTAAATACTCAACATCCTTAGCCATCAGAGAGATGCAAAATGACCCTGAGATTTCAGCTTACATCCATCAAAATGGCTAACATTAAAAACTCAAGTTACAATACATGCTGGAGAGGATGTGGAGAAAGAGGAACCCTCCTCCATTGCTGTTGGGAATGTCAGCTTTTACAACCACTTTGGAAATCAATCTGGTGCTTTCTCAGACAATTAGGAATAGCGCTTCCTCAAAATCCAGCTATACCACTCCTAGGCATATATCCAAATTATGCTCAAGTACACAACAAGGACATTTGTTCAACCATGTTCATAGCAGCTTTATTCATATTAGCCAGAACCCAGATTTGTTGCTTTTTAACTTCTTGAGATCTTTATATATTCTAGATATTAGCCCTCTGTCGGATCTAGGGTTGGTGAAGATCATTTCCCAGTCTGTATGCTATAGTTTTGTTCTGATGACAATGTCCTTTGCCTTACAGAAGCTTTTTGGTTTCATGAGGTCCCATTTATTGATTTTCTTTTTTAATTTAATTTTATATTTTAGAATTTATTCATTTTGCATCCTGCTTGTGGCCCCCTCACTAGTCTCCTCTCAGTTTCACTCTTCCTCACCCCCATGCTCCTCCCCAGACCACAGAAAGGGGGAGGCCTCCTCCCCTGCCATCTGACCTTCACTTATCAAGTCTCATCAGGACTGCCTAGATCCTCTTCCTGTGTAGCCTGGCAAGGCTGCATTGCCAGGGGTAAATGATCAAAGAACAGGCAACGGAGTTCATGACAGAGGCAGCCCCTGCTTCCCTTACTCAACAACCCACATGGTGACTTAACTGCCTATGGGTTACATCTGAGCAGAGGGTCTAGGTCCCCTCCATGAATGGTCCCTGGTTGGTAAATCAGTCTCTGCGGGGTGTCCTGGGCTCAGATGTTTTAGCTTTGTTGTTCTCCATGTGGAGCTCCTGTCTCCTACAGGTACTTCTTTTCCCCCTTCCGCCTTCTTCCATAAGACTTCCTGTGCTTTGCCCAATGTGTGTCCTTGAGTCTCAGTATCTGCTTCAATCCCTCGTTGGGTAGAGTCTTTCAGAGGACCTCTGTGGTAGGCTCCCATCTTGTTTCCTCTCTTCCACCGCTTCTGGTATGTACCGTTTTCCATTCCGAATGAGATTTAAGCATCTTCCATAGGGTCTTCCTTGTTATTTAGCTTCTTTAGGTTTGTGGATTGTAGTATGGTTATCTGGTATTATATGGCTAATATCCATATTAGTATGGATATTAAGTGAGTAAATTTCATGCGTTTTTTTTTCTGGTTCTGGGTTACCTCACTCCGGATTATCTTTTCTAGTGCCACCCATTTGCCTGCAAATTTCATGTGGAAAAAGGAGAACCCTCCTCCATTGCTGGTGGGAGTGCAAACTTGTACAGCCACTTTGGAAATCAATCTGACACTTTCTCAGACAATTGGGAATAGTGCTACCTCAAGACCCAGCTATACCACTCCTGGGCATATATCTGAAAGATGCTCCACCATACAACAAGAACATTTGTTCAACTATGTTCATAGCAGCTTGATTCATAATCGCAAGATTCTGAAGCAACCTAGATGTCCCTTAACAGAAGAATAGATACAGAAATTATGGTACATTTACACAATGGAATACTACTCAGTTATTAAAAACAAGGATTCATTTTAATATACAGAAATCAGATAAGAAACTGGTCAGGAACATGAAAGCACTAAAACTAGGACAATGAAAGAAAACTACTTATTGGCTTTCTCCCTCTACCTTTTTCAGTTTGCTTTTTTTAAGTATAAATAAAAGTCTAGATCTACCTTCTAGGGATGGTGCTGCCCACAGTGGGACAGATACTTCCAAATCAATCATCACCCAAGACAGTTCTGCAAAGATATCTCTACAGGTCAATCTGAAGGTGGCTACTTCTCAGTTGAGGTTCTTCCTTTCTAGGTGATCCTAGTATGTGTCAAGCTAACAATAAATCTGATCAGTGTAGTGTTCAGGAACAGTTTTGCTTTCAAAATATGGAGAAAATGGAGACATATTTTTATGTACCTTTACAATTTATACTTATTTTCTATTGCTGTGAAAGAATATCTACACATTTAAGAGTAAATATTTCTTTTGCTTCTTGCTTTCAAAACGTTCAGCCCATTTTTTACTTTCACTGCTTTGAGTCCAAGGCAAGGAAAAGACATTGTGTAAATGAAATCATATTTGGTGAGAGTAGGCTATTTGCTCACAGTAGTCAGAAAATACAGTTTCTGCCTGTTATTAGTAACGCTGCAACAACACATCTTTGTAGTAGGATGGTGCATCTTTTGGGTATTTTTCCAAGAGTCTGAGGTATATGGATTCTCACCTTTCTGAGGAAGCACCAAAGATCTATATTGAAACCTGAATCTCCCTGGGAGGGAAAATAGAATAGTTATTACTGAGGACTGGGAGGCGACAGGTGAGGATGAGAACAAGGACATCAGTAGGGGAGAAGATACTTGTAGGGAGAGAGTGTAAGGAGAGACTACTGAAGGTGTCTGTGATTTGGGAAGTGGTGTAGAAATATAGAGCAGAAACTTCCTGGAATCTATGAAGGTGATCCTAATGAGGACTACTACTAATTCAGTATATGGAATCTCAACTTGGTATCTCTTGTAGCTAGGCAAGGCTTCCAGTGTTGGGACTGGGTGAGCCTGGCAGCATACAATTTCATTATTAGCCGAGGGGTCCCACGGAAATCCTCCAAAATTCCAGACTGTTCCTAAGGCAAAGGATTTCCTTCTGTAAAGTTACAGTAGAGACCTATTGTCAAGAACAATACTCACATAACTGACTGAATATAGAGAAGTCTAGCTGGTACTTACATGGAGCCTTTATCCCTATGATCTAGTATATTTAGTGCAGGCACAGAACTTGTGAGAGTAGCTAACTAATGTCTGATATGACTTAGGACCAACTCATGAGAAGAAATCTATACCCAACACTGCTTAGGTAACTTAGAATCAGACACTAGATAGCCCAGAGATTTAGGGTAAAACCAAACACTACTTATCTAAAAAATAAAATAAAATAAAATGATTCCTAATGATATTCTGCTATACTAATAGATCAGTGCTGTAACCAGTCATCAACAGAAAGGTTTCCTCTGGAACCAGATGGGAAGAGACGCAGAGACCCAAAGCCAGGAAATCCCATGGAAATGGGGTGGAAAGATTCTAAGGTTCTAAGGATGGAGGACACCAGGAAAACAAGACCCTGTGAATCAACTAAGCAAGGTGTGTATAAACTCAAAGAGTCTGAAGTACCAATCACAGGCCTCCATGAACCTGTACCAGATCTTCTGCATTTATGTTACAGCTATTACGTAAGTATTTTTATGGGACTTCTGACTATGAAAGTGAGTGTGTCTCTGACTCTTTTTCCTGCTCTTGGGATGCTTTTACTCCTCTTGGGTTATTGTGTCCCACTTTGACAAGGCAGTATTTGCTTCATCTTATTGCATTTTGTTTGGTCATGTTTGGTTGTTATCTCTTAGAAGCCTGTTATTTTCTAATGAGAGACAGTAAGGGAGTGTATCCAGAGGACAGGAGAGGTGAGGAGAATCAGAGATAAGTACAGCGAGAGAAATCTGCAATCAGAATATGTTGTATGAGGGAAAAAGCTCTATTTTTAATAAAAGGGTGAAATGTAGAATCCAATGACCTCTCCATAGCCTGTCAACTGGGCACTAAGTCTTCAACACATGAGCCTTTGTGGGGGTTAGAGCACAGCATGCAAAAAGATTTTTCAGGAACTGTCCACCTTTCCTTTCTTTTAGAGATTATCAAAAATAATCATTTGTATCAATATCAACAAAGCATTGATGAGTTCTCATAGTAGGAATTAATATGCACTCAAACCAGATATCTGGGAAAATATTATTTATATTTGCTCCCTCCTGATTAGGAGCAAGATAGTTCTAATAAAATTTTCAGGCATCTTTGCCAAAGACATCATCAAAACACCTAACTAGAACAGAATGAAGTCAATGCCTTACATTTCCTGAGGTTCTCACACTGAACATGATTTCTCAGAGATCATACTTGATGTCTTGCTGTTTATATTGTGTCACAAACCTGATGTGTAACCGGCTAGAGAAGGCCAACTCATTTCAGCCACAAAAACAATTAGTTATTACATTTCCTGGGTGGATTGTTTTTCCAGTCTGAAAGTCTGTTAGTTATTATTAGAGAAAAGTTCCTTTAAGACTGAGATAGTCATCAATTTTCTTTCCTCAGCTTTCAGCTTAAAACTCTTATTTTATTGTGACAAGTATGGGCATACTGGTACTTTCAGATTCTCTTAATGTTTTGAGAAAAAAAAATGGCTGACGTCAAGTTCTCACCTTCCTGATCCTTTTCAAATTCTGTTTAAAAAGTTAAACACTTTCTTTACAGTGTTGGCCTTGCTATATTTTGTTCATCCTTTTTATGACTTTCTTGTTCTCTCTCTCTCTCTCTCTCTCTCTCTCGTGTGTGTGTGTGTGTGTGTGTGTGTGTGTAGACATGCACATGTACAGGTATGTATGTGCGCAGGTCCAATTTCTCTTTAGGTGTCATCCCCAATGATTTTCCACATTACTATTTGGGACAGAATTTCTCAAATAACCTGAAACTCACCAGCCAGGGTGGGTGGTCAGTGGTTTCTAGAGACAGAAACCATCTGTCTCTGCTTCCCCTCCCCCAACCCAGGATTGGAGTTACAGCCAGCAGCTGTTCTGTAAGGTTTTTTTATATCAATTCTATGAATCAACTCGGGTTCTTGAACTTCCAAAGCAAGCCCTTTATCAGCGGAGCTTTCTTAGGCCCTCTCAGAGCTCTCATACAGTTTACATTTTATGAAGATTTAATCTCAGGAAGCATCATGGGCTAATCAGAAAAGTGCTTGCAATGCAGGGATGAAGGCCTGAGTTCAGTTCCCAAGCAGCCTCATAAAGAGCCTATGTCAGATGCATTCCAGGAATCCTAGTGCTAGGGAGGCACAGAGTTTAGGTCACTGCCAAGCTAGTCTTGCCTTACGGTTCTTGCTGCATCAATGAGCTCCGGGGTCAATGAGAGATCCTATCCAAAATCACAGTATTGAGAGAGAGAGGAGGAAACCCAACATTGATCTCTGGCCCCCACACAAGTGCAGACAAACATGTATAACTATGTATAAACACATACAGCACACATACATACATACACTCACAAACGCACCGATAGAGAGAAATGAGATAATCGCTGCTACAGTATGCATAACATTTCCAGTATGTTCACATGCCAGTCTTACACCTTTGTATAAACACATATAGCACACATACATGTACACACACACACTCCTGCCAGGGACGGGAGAGATCATTATCACTGCAGTATGCATAATGCTTTCCCAAAATGTCCACATGCCAGATTTTGCCTTTTTCCGTTTAAAAGAGATTTTGCACTGGCCCCACTGATAACTAACAAGGAAATGTGAATCCTAATCTCACAACAGCAAGGAGATAAATTTCACGAACAACCTGAAACCTTTAGTTTATTTTTTTTTAAATCATACTTTCTTTTTATTCCTCAAATCAGTGAGCTAATGATTGGGTGTTTTCAAGCCACTAATTAGGTAGTAATTTTTTGTTCCATCAATAGAAACTCACAGCTCTCTTCTTTTGTGAGCCCTGTGTCATGGGACTAGCCTGCATTTCCTGTGGCTTGGCAACACTTAGACGCAAAAGCATGGCTTTCTTTTACGGCAACTTGGACCTACATGATGGATTTGTATCCTTCCCTCTCGCTGTCCATATCTTCTGTTATGCCAGTTCTTTTGGAGAGACAGTTAGGATCGGGAAAGAGGTTTTCTGTTCTTGTTTTGCCTTTGGGGAGATGAAGTCATCAGCAAGGCAAATCCAGAACGTGCTGGATACTCTGATTTTAGCCAACAGACTCCCTGCAGATGTCCAGAAAACCCCTCACTTTGCCTCTGTGCCAGTTCCTTAATTTGTGACAGGAACACATCATCCATTGCTCCATCTGTTAGTCTGTCACCTTCAAATGTAAGATTCATAAAGAAGCTGCATCTATGTATTTAGTTCTTTAACGGTAACAGTGTGACTTTGTTGCCTGTCTTTTTACATTCTCACAAACACTGCCTAACCTGAAGTGAGTTTAAAATATATATATATGTGTGTGTGTGTGTGTGTGTGTGTGTGTGTGTGTGTGTGTGTATTTGTGGCATCCAGCACCATGTTTTGATATATGTGTACATTGCGGAATGGCTAAATCAAGTTAATTAGAATGTGCTTAGTGTCATTTGTTTAACTTTTTAAGCCATAAGAATGCTTACATATATTCTCCTAGCAATTATGAAGCACAGAAGACATTATCATGAACCGTGATCTCCATGAGGAAGAGTCCATGTTCTGATAGCCTTCTTCCTTATTAAAACTTGCTGCCCTAGCCTGCAGACTATCAATGCAGATGCTGAGACTTATGGGCAACCTTTGGGCAGAGTGCAGGGAATCTTCGGAAAGAAGTGGGAAACAGTAAGATCTGAAAAGGACAGGAACTCTACAGGAGAGCAACAGAGCCAAAAAACCTGAGCACAGGGGTCTTTCCTGAGACTGATATTCTAACCAAGGACCATGCATGGAGATAACCTAGAACTCCTCCACAGATGTAGCCCATGGCAGTTCAGTGTCCAAGTGGGTTCCATTGTAATAGGAACAGGGACTGTCTCTGACATGAACTGATTGCCCTACTCTTTCATTACCTCCCCTTGAGGGGGAAGCAGCATTACCAGGCCACAGAAGAAGACAATGCAGCCACTCCTAATGAGAGCTAATTGACTAGGATCAGAAGGAAGGAAAAGAAGACCTCCCCTATTAGTGGACTTGGGGAGGGGCATGCATGCAGAGTGTGGAGGAAGGGAGGAATTGGGACAGGTGGAGGGAGGGAACCACAGGGGAGATACAAAGTGAATAAAGTGTAAGTAATAAAGAATAAAAAAAGAAAAAAAAAAACTTGCTGCCCTAAACCTATAACACTCTAATGACTCTCCTTTCAATCAGCTCAGTCTCCCTAGTAATAACCATTTGATCCTCTATTTCTATGAGTTTCAACATGCTTTCAGTCAATACAATATATCATCATATAATAATCTTTTCTACCTGGCTTATTGTAAGTAGCATAATTCCCTCAACACTTATCCATATTGTACCAATGGCAGGTATTTGTTTTTTTTCTTTTTTTAGGAGTTAATAGTATTTTACTCTGAATATATACATAAATATTTCCAACTTTGTCTGGCAAGTCATTCATTGATGAACCCTACGGAAATTCCATACCTAGGCTATTGTGAGCAATGCTGTTTTAAGACACTTACTTCATTTTCTTTGGCTATTTACTTTGAAGTGTGATGTCTAGAATATATATTAATTTTATTTTTAAGTTTTTAGTCTCTGTATTATTTTCTGTAATGATTGCCCTAATTTACGTTTTTACCCATAGTGACAAGGGTCCTCTCTCCTTCAAGTTCACCACAGTACTGCTATCTTTCACTTAAAAAAACAATAACAGCCATTTGAACAGATGCTAGCTCATTTTGGATTAAATATTTATTTCTCTAATAATCAGTGCGGTTGAGTTTATTTTCATATATCTTTTGTCCATTTATATGCCTTTTCTTGATAAATGTATTTTGGGCCCTCTGCTCATTTTAAACCAGGTTTTGCTTTTGTCACTACTGAGTTCCTTATGTATTCTGGTAGTTGACTCTGTCTTAATCTATATTCTGCTACTATAATAGACTATAAAAGAATACCTAAGGCTAGACACTTTAAATTTATTTTTTCTAATATCAGACATTTATTGATTAATATGACAGAGTTCACAAAACCAAAATTAAGTATAGTAAGTGAATCCCTTCTTAAACTCCTTATTAACGTATCATAACATGGCAAAAGATCATACGGAAGAAGGAAACATATATTCTCACATATCTCCTGCTCACCTCAGGAGTCATTAATCAGACCTTAAAGTTCCCACCCTCATCCTCATCCAAAACTAGTTTTTAAGTCTGAAAGACCTTATGTCTAATCCTATTAACATATGAATTTGGGGATTAAATCAGTATCACATTAAATTTGAGATACATAATTCAAAACATAGAAAAACTCCTTTTCAGATGTACGGTTTAAAAATATCCTTTGCATCCTGTAAATCATCTCATCACTCTTGCTTGTTTGCTTTGCAGAAGCTTTTCAGTTTGATGTAATTCCATGTATCTATTTTTGCTTTTTCTACTTTTTTTGGTGCCAACCCTCCCCGTAAAGTAATCCTATGACTAATGTCTTAGAAGATTTCCCCTATTTTCTTTATACTATTTTCCAGCTACTTAATATTTAAGTATTTAGACCTCCTTAAATTTAATTGTAATTGTATTTTGGTATTTGTGTGTGGGTATCTAGGGGGTGCTTATGAGATGATCAGAGGACAGCTTGTGGGAGTCAGGTCTCTCCTTCATTAATGTAGGTCCTGAGTCTGACCTCAACTCATTCCATTTGATGGCAAGCACCTTTACAAACTGACCCATTTCACTGGTCTATACTCTGAAACCTAAATTTTTTTTATATGATGTGAGATCATGTATTAATCTCCGTCCTTTTCAGGTGGATACTCAGGTTGAATAATCAGCAGTCATTTGCAACAAACCAGTCAGCAAAGAAGACTTAGATTTATTTCTGAATTCTGTTCTTTTTCATTGGTAAATGTGGTGTTGTTATAGTTGAAACCAAGTAGATTAATACGTAGAGTTTTATTCTTTTGCTGATGATCTCTTTATCCAGTTAGGGTCTTCGGTAGTTCCAAATAAATTCAGAATGCTTTTGGATTTTATTATAAATGACATTGGAATAGTGAAAATGATTTCATTGAATTTCCATTCTCTTACAGTTTTACAAGTCTTTTAACAATATTAATAATTCCGATCTGTAAAGATTGATTGTTTTCACATTAACTTGAACATTCTTCTATTTATGATCAGTGTTTCATGATTTTCAATGTAAAAATGTTTTACCTCTTTTGTTACATTTATTTCTAGACATGTTTAAGGACTATCTAGTATAAACATGACTGTTTACTTAACTTTTTCTGATTACTTAAATACCATTAGGTCTAGACCATTAGGTCTAGGTCTTCCAGTATGTTTAATAGAAGAATCAAAACCTCAAACTGATTTCCTACAGGAAGAACCTTTAATATTTTGTAATTACATGTGATGCTAGCTTCGGTTTAGTGACACACAGTCTTTATTGAATGTAAGTGCTTGTTTTCTATATGTAATTTCTTGAATACTTCCAAGTGTTCCATGTAACTTCATTGTAGAAAAACATACGGTTTTTGACCTTTATTCTATTTTTGTGGTGAATGCTAAACTAACCTTGTATCCTAGAAGCAAATCCCACTTGCTCATGGTGAATTATCCTTTTACTGTGCGGTTGAATTCTATTTGTTAGCATTTTACCAAGTGTTGGAAATCTGTTTGATTCTGTAATAGACACCAAAAATTTGCTAGTTCATTAACCCATGGGCTTGTTTATAGTAGTCATTTCTTCTTTCAGTATTAACTTTTTTCCCCTTGATATTTGTCGGAGAATCTACAAACATCTCTAACACATTCAGTAATCCATCCCAATTAATGTTGGCAATGACATTGTGATTACATTCAGTTAACACTATTGGCATTCCATTCCCCCTGCCAGAATCTCCCTTTACACCTCTGCTCATTTGTTACCCACTCTCCTTTCAAAGTACTATCGTGTGTTTCACTTGTTGTTCACAAATGCTGCAAAGTTTATAGATGCAACAGATTAACGGGTTAGATCTACTTTTCTCAATCAATATTGGAGAAAATGCAAAGTAGTGCCCAAGCTTTGCTGCAGAGGGGAACAACTGCATCCTTCCTGTTATCTAACCCATCAAAGTGACTTTTTGGAACAAGCTATATTTATCTGACTCTACTTACAGGAGAAAAAATATGGGAAATTCATTTAGGTCAGATATAACTTAGGAGGCATAATTTGCTTTGCATAGTTGTAACTACTTTAAAGAGAGAGAGAGAGAGAGTTATGCCTAGTTTTGTGATAACATCACCTTCATCTAAGAAGGGGCAGTAGGAAACGGAAAGCTGAGCTATTCTTACCACCCCAGATTTTCACAATTTGTTCACACTTTCCCAAAATGAGAATATAGGCCCTATTTATTTAAAACTGCTTGATTTGCTTGAGTAAACTGAGTAATCTAGTAAAAATAGACTTTAAGATATTGACACTAGCCCACAGAAGACACTCTGCTACAGGGGATAATTTAGTTACTGCTGTGAAGGCATTTTGCAGAAATAATTAAGAACTCAAATCTTAAAAGAAACAGATTAGGGCTGACCTAATTGCATGAACCTTTTAAAGGCAGAGAATTTCTTTATGTTCACTAGAGAAGGAAAAGCTATGGGGGAAATAAAAAGATTTGAGAGGGAAGGATCCACTGTGAGGGAATTTCTGCTGTAAGAAAAGTCCACTTGTCAAGGTCAAGGCCACAGGGCCCTTTAGCAGCTGAAAAAAGCTTTTGGTTTTGACCTAGGAAAGAAACAGAACCCCAAGTCCTTCAAATACAGAAAATTAAAACAAGAATAAACTTGGTAGCAGATTCTTTTAACAGAGAATCCAGATAAGAACTGAGCTTGGCTGACAACCTAATTCCAGCATGTGAATCCTGATTCAAGCTTTACTACCAACTCACAGAAGATACAATCGATGCCAAATCAAAATCTGAGGAGCCTGGCCCATCAGATTCACCTTTCTAAAATAACTCAATTGTATTTTGGACTTGAAAAGCCTGTACTTCTACTATATCTATTATAAACCTTACAGGGAAGCTACTTGTTTGAAGTTGTCTTTGTTATGTGAACTAACATGTGGCTAACATGTATTCTGTGCTACAACTTGTCACAAACACATGAAAAATTCTAGAATCACATGTAAAAGTATTTACAAAGACACCATGCATTTGGTTCATAGAACAAGGTGGGGGGGGAAGGTTGATAAATAACCTGGGAACTTCTTCCTTATTAGCTATCTGCCTTAAGTACTGGAAGATTCTATACAAGTCAGAAGAGAAAGGAATTCATCAACAGCCTTACCCAAATATTAATGCTACAATCTAAAATAATAGCCATCTCATTGGTAGAATACTGGTTTAAATGTTATGGGGGCGAACAACTTTAGAATTGGATTTAAGGATTATTCCACAGGAGGGGAGTCATGATAGACCTGGCACAAATCCCACAACTCTAGGAGGTAATAGGAAGTATTGGAGAACCATTACTATTATTTTGTTAAATGGACATACTGTCAATCTGCCTTCCATATACTTATCTTTATACACATAGATAGAGGCTGCTCTCAACACCCAATGCTGAAGCTGCACTTTGCAGTAACCATCAAACTCACAGGTGTTCAGAGTACAGAGAATAAGTGAACATCTCCCACCCTCAGGCTTGGGGAATGTCTCAAAAGAAGTAATGGTGCTGGTGGAAGACAGATAACAGAAGTTCATTTCCACCACTACCTACGTAAGTAAATTCGCTTGAAAATGCCGCTATTCTTATGCACCATTTTGGTGTTCTTTTCTTTTTTCTTTTTTTTTTTTTCAATGCAGTTTATTCAGGAACATTGAACAATCCTTGGACCCTGGGGAAAGCCAGCCCACAGCTTAAATAACCTCTGGGTAGCCAACCCAGGCGTGCCACGGGGGCAATGCAGATAGGTCCACATACATGGAAGCAAGCCAGATCCTCAGCCTTAGCCAAATATGGAGTTGTTTGTGACAGAGAGCACTCACCATCGGGAAGGTGGAAGGCGGAAACCAGCTCCATCTTTAAGGCATAGCATTCCACAGCTCTCTACAGTTCCCCCTTTTTGTTTTAGACACATCAGGCAAGAGTAGAGGTCTGATCTCTGATATTAGAAATAAATTGGGACTTTGTACAGATGTTCATTTAGGTGTCATCCACCCAAAGAGCATCAGACCCGTCGTTCTTTTCAATGCTGTATTGCTTGGATTTCCTCACTCTGGAGATCTCTCCTGTAGAAATAAAATTTACATTTTTTTTAATTAGAAATAAATATTCTCTATTGAGTTAGACTGGACAGGAGCAGATGATCAGCTACAACCTGTATCACAGAAATACATCTAGTATATCCTGCAGCTGTATATTCTCTAGTAAGAAGACAAACTCCATGGGAATGAAGAGATAACTCAGAGTAAGGTGCTTAGTATCCGATCATGTGTACTTCAGCTTATAATCCCAGCACCCACTAGAGGCCTGGTATCGTAGTACTATTTATAACTGCAGTGCTGGAGAACAAAGACAGGTAAGATCCCAGGAGCAAACCAGTCAAGGTAAAGCACCCAAACACACAGACTTGTTTATGTACTGTTGAGCAAATCATAGTGGTTTTGAACATATATTTTCCTCTATAAATGATAGTAGAGATTTCTACAATGATAAGGTAATATATTTTAATTTTTAATCTTATTGGACTTTATAATATGATAATTCTACATTCTCCCATCACCATTCTTGTATTCAAACCAAAATACTAAATTCTAAATAATTTTCATTTTACTATATTTCTACCAGATATTTGAGATCTTGATACTTCCTTGTAATAAATTTCCACTTGCCAAAGCAGGAAAAAAAAAATAGAAACTAGGATTTTTCTATGAAAACCATTATATTCGTAGTGCTTGAAAATTAAGAGGTATTTCCTCAAACTGGAAATCAAGTTGAATAACATCTAACATCGTTATGTACTTTAGGCTCTAGGCTGGGCAGGAGACATCTATGTATGTGATGAACTTGCAGAATCATCAAGGAATTTAAGCACAGGGGAGCCCTACCGATAGACAGGAATCATTATGACTTCAATCAGCTTTCACAAATGGCAAAGCCCAATGCCGCATCTGACTAGGAAAACGTTTTATAGCAGCAAGAAGTTCTGTGAAGAGTGAGAGTGAGTTTGTCAGTAATGGATATCGGATGCTATAAGGATTAGCACTTTTTGTCTGGGTCCCCTTCTTTCACCTTTCTTATTATAATGCAGCACTGTGGGATACTGGAAGCAGAAAATGCCGACCTTCATCAGATACTTAACCTACTAACGCATTTATCATGGACTTCCAACTTCCAGAAATGTGAAAAATAATCTTTCTTCATATATACATCACCCAACACTGAGTGTAACAGCATAATGAAGCATCACAAAAGGATAGCTGGCACAACTGGAACTCATTTAAATTGTGCAAATGATTTTTTCTAAATAGAGGGATTGAGTTCAAAGCCTTACATTTTTATTTGTGTTATGTTTATACTTTTGTGTTCAAAAATATGCGTGTATCATAAAATAGGAACAATAAACACTGCCCTTCTGACACACATGGTCTCCCTCTACATGTCAAGAAACAGCTACCTGCCACACACCAAGAAATTAGCAGCAATTATCACGAGCTGGCTAGCTGCTAGGAATAGTCACGAGCCTGAGACCCACCCAGCATGAGACAGGAAACCTTGAAGGAATAAGGTTGATGATTAATCAAAGTTGAAATATGAACATCGAGGGAGTCACATCTCTGAAGCTGGCCAACTGAGCACAGTTGCCAATCCTGCAGTCACAGCTGGTGATTCCATCAGGATAAGTCAGCCATTTAAGCCTGCTCACACTCCACCTTGGGGAGCAGGAATTTGTTTCATTTATTTGAAATCACTTCTAGAATTCTAACTAAATTAAAACAACTTATTGGGATAAGTGACAGCAATGTTGTGTATATGTTATTCTTTCATCAACATTGGGCTCTAGTGCACAAAAGGCAATGATAGACAGTATAAACACTGGCTTTTCACTGATACAAAATACAGAATTCCCTAGATTCCCTGTAGCCCAGGCATGCATTCCAGCCTCTTCAGGCTGACTGACATGTATGTTGACCACAAGGGAGCACAGTAACTTTAATTTCCAGGTTTTAATGCAACATTATGAATAGTACCTTACTTTTTCCTCAAATTCTGATCTTCTTAAAATATACATAAACTTTAAGGCAGTCAGGAAACAAATCAGAGAGAAGTCAACCATGTCTGCTCTTTGATCACTTCCCCTTAGCCGGGCTTCCTTGCTGGGCCACGGAGAAAAAGGATCCAGGCAGCCCTTATGACTTGATAGGCTATGGTCAGATAGTAGGAGAGGAGTGCTTCCACTTTCTGTGATCTAGGGGAGGAGGACAAGGGGGGGGGAAGAGAGAGTATGTAACAGGGAGGAGACACAGGAGGGAGTTACCATCGGTATATAAACTGAATACCTTAAAATTAAAATTTAAAAAATAATAAAATTTAAAATAAAGAAAACTAAAATCAGGAAAAGTACCTTTTTCTGTGGCATCCTTATTGGCCTCCAATGTGATCATACTAATATCAACCATAGTGATGAAGGCAGAAGCCCCCATTTTCAAATTGCTATCTGAGACAGGCACTGCAGACTCAAGCAGTCTTGGGGCAGAAATGTAGCACACTATCAGTTCTCAAGGTGTAGTTTCTGGACCTGCCTCTTCAGCATTACCTGTCAAAAAAAAAAAATGTGTGGGCACACCCTAGAAATACTGATTAAATTTCTGAGAAGGGAGTCCGAATTCTATATTTTAAGAGTATCTCTAGTTAGCTAAATGGGAGTTTGCACAAACAAACACAGCTATCATCTACAGAAATTCATTTTACATTTCCAAGTAGCTAGAAAAGGTTCCAACACAGAGAAAATGGAGAAATATTGAATGCTTACAGACATTGAAATGTTAATTATCCTGATTTGCTCAACATATTATATATATAACATATATAATATGTATATTATATATATATATAACATTCATGGTGTACCTATAAATATATACAAATATATTATGTATCAAAAAATCTAATATAACATTTCTAGGGGCCTTGATTTATAATTCAGCTTTAAAATTGTCTGCAAGACTAAGAATGTGCAGGAAGCAAAAGCATGAATGTTCATTTTCTTTCTCTGAGTTTCCCAATAAAATCACCCACTGCACAATTGTAGGAAGTTAGTGTTCAAGCATTGGAGAAGGACTAAGTATCTATACTGTTTGAACATCTTCAAGTGACCTACTTGCTCTCTTTACTCCCTGAAGTTTTTTAATGTTTAAAAGTTATTTATATTTTTATAAATTACAGTGTATTCACTTTGTATCCCCGCTGTAGCCCCCTTCCTCGTCTCCTCACAATCCCACCCCCTTCCTCATCTCCTCCTGTGCCCCTCCCCAAGTCCACTGATAGGGGAGATCCTCCTCCCCTACCCTCTGACCCTAGCCTATTACACCTATGCTTAAACCTGGTGTCCCTGTATCCATCCTCTGATGCATATTATGTCGCTTCCTCTTTCTTGGCACAATCTGATCTTTTACTGACCATTCCTTGTAATCATCTGCATCTTCCTGAAATCACTGATGGACAGTTTACATTTTACTTTTTAGTGTGTTTCTAAAATGACTTAAAATAACAACTAAATTACATTGAAGTTTTTTTTTTTTAATTCAAACTGACCATTCCTAAATAAGTTATAGACTAGTTCTCAGTACTGTGAGTTACACACGTTTATATGTATGAATACTTTTTTTTTTTTTGTAAAGAAAAATCTTTCTTAGTTCTGGGGTTTTGTAAATCTTAACCCAGAGGATTTATCTGAAAGTCCTCCAGATAAAAATTCAGATCAAGTTCAAAGAATATACTTAAGCAATGTTAGCAATGCTAGTTAGTGAGGTACCTAAGCAGGAACTTATTTCTCTTTTTTTAACCAAAGAAACTATGGCACAACATAAAACAAACAATATAATTATACATGTCATGAATAATACTACAAAACCTGGAATTATTTACACAAGTGTATAAAAGAGAGTACTGTCCATGCTAAAAGCACAGAACCATCACAAACTGAACAGGATGGTTTTCTTCTTATGTCAAAACACATTGCTATGCAGGGTTGGTCATTTTTGTTCCACTAGGAATTAACTCCAATGGCATGCTATGCCCAAAGCCAACAGTGTGGTTTCACTTGTATTTCTCATGTCAAATTAGGTCTGCTCATGTTGTCCAACATAAACTATGGTTCTGCATTTAAGACCAAATATAACATTAAATAGCCAACAAAGATTCCTAACATCTGAAATAACTTTCTTATTCTTTGTACACTTTACGGAAGTTATTAAAATACAAATATTAAAACTTGTTATAAATTAAAGACCTCAAAATAAAAAAATAAAGCTTCAAATTAAACCTTCTTATCCTTTATTTTTTTAAGTGAAAAGCTTTAAAAAGTACAATTCTTCCTGACCTATCATAGGCTTATAAAAGGGTTCTTCTTGTATACAAAAGACAAAAGGGCCTAGAAAGAAATTAGAGAAACAACACCCTTCACAATAGCCATAAAGGACATAAAGTACTTTGGTGTGAACCTAACCAAGCAAGTCAAAGACTTGTATGAAAAAAATTTCCAGTCTCTGAAGAAAGAATTAGAAGAAGATATCAGAAGATGTAAAGATCTCCCATGCTCATGGCTTGGCAGGATTAACATAGTAAAAATGTCCATCTTACCAAAAGCAATATACAGATTCAAGGCAATTCCCATAAAATTGCCAACACAATTCTTTACAGACCTTGAAAGAAAAATTCTCACCTTCATATGGAGCAACAAGAAACCCAGAATTGGTAAAACAATTCTCTACAGTAAAAGATCTTCAGGAGGTATCTCCATCCCTGCTCTCAAGCTGTACTATAGAGCAACAATACTAAAAACTGCATGGTACTGGCATAAAAACAGACTGGTGGATCAATGGAATTGAATAGAAGACCCTGACATAAATCCACACACTTATGGACACCTGATTTTTGACAAAGAAAATCTACATTGATAGTCTGCAGGGCAGAGCTTTTCAGAGGTCCTCTGTGTCAGGCTCCTGACTTGTTCCCTCTTTTTTCTTTCTTCTGATGTCCATCCTCTTTGCCTTTCTGGATAGGAATTGAGCATTTTAGCAAGAGTCCTCCCTCTTGATTACTTTCTTTAGGTATACAGATTTTAGTAGGTTTATCCTATATTATATGTCTATATCAGTGAGTATATACTGAAATATATACCAAATCCATTCAATGGAAAAAAGACAGCATCTTCAACAAATGGTGCTGGTCTAACTGGAAGTCTACATGTAGAAAAATGAAAATAGATCCATACTTATCACCCTGCACAAAACTAAAGTCCAAGTGGATCAAAGACCTCAACATAAAATCAGACACACTAAACTGCTTAGAAGAAAAAGTGGGGAATACCCTTGAACTCATTGGCACAGGAGACAACTTCCTGAACAGAAACCAACAGCACAGGTTCTAAGAACAACAATCAATAAATGGGACCTCATGAAACTGAAGCTTCTGTAAAGCAAAGGACACTGTCCTCAGAACAAAATGACAGCCTACAGATTGGGAAAGGATCTTCACCAACCCTATATCTGACAGAGGGCTGATATCCAGATGTATAAAGAACTAAAGAAGTTAAACAGCAAAAAAATCAAGTAAGCCAATTAAAAAATAGGGTACAGAGCTAAACAGAGAATTCTCTGCAGAGGAATATCGAATGGCAGAGAAACACTTAAAGAAATGCTCAACCTCATTAGCCATCAGGGAAATGCAAATCAAAAACGACCCTAAGATTTCACCTTACACTCATCAGAATGGCTAGGATCAAAAACTCAAGAGACAACACATGCTGGAGAGGTTGTGGAGAAAAGGGAACCCTTCTCCACTGCTGGTGGGAATGTAAACTGGTACAAAGTATAAATTGCTTTACACTTTGGAAAGCAATCTAGGGCTTTCTCAGACAACTAGGAATAGCCCTTCCTCAAGAACCAGCTATACCACTCCTAGGCATATATCCAAAAGAGGCTCAAGTACACAATAAGGACATTTGCTCAACCATGTTTGTAGCAGCCTTATTTGTAATAGCCAGAAGCTGGAAACAGCCCAGATGCCCCTCAGTGGAGGAATGGATGCACAAATTGTGGTATATCTATAAAATGGAATATTCCTCAGCAGTAAAAGACAAGGAAATCATGAAATTTGCAGGTAAATGGTAGGATCTGGAAAAGATCATCCTGATTGAGCTATCCCAGAAGCAGAGGGATGCACACAGTATATACTCACTGATATAGACACATAATATAGGATAAACCTACTAAAATCTGTATACCTAAAGAAAGTAATCAAGAGGGAGGACTCTTGCTAAAATGCTCAATTCCTATCCAGAAAGGCAAAGAGGATGGACATCAGAAGAAAGAAAAAAGAGGGAACAAGTCAGGAGCCTGACACAGAGGACCTCTGAAAAGCTCTGCCCTGCAGACTATCAATGTAGATACTGAGACTTATGGCCAACCTTTGGGCAGAGTGCAGGGAATCTTAGGAAAGAAGTAGGAAACAGTAAGATCTGGAGAGGACAGGAACTCCACAAGGAGAGCAATCAAAAAATCTGAGCACAGGGGTCTTTGCTGAGACTGATATTCCAACTGTCTATGCATGGAGATAACCTAAGACCCCTGCACAGATGTAGCCCATGGCAGTTCAGTATCCAAGTAGGTTCCATTGTAATAGGAACAGGGACTATCTCTGACATGAACTGATTGGCCTGTTCTTTAATTACTTCCCTCTGAGGGGGAAGCAGCATTACCAGGCTACAGAAGAAGACAATGCAGCCACTCCTGATGAGACCTAATTGACTAGGATCAGAAGGAAGGAAAAGAAGTCCTCTCCTATCAGTGGACTTGGGGAGGGGCATGGATGCAGAGGGTAGAGGAAGGGAGGGATTGGGACGGGAAGGGGGAGGGAACCATAGGGGGGATACAAAGTGAATAAAGTGTAATTAATAAAGAAAAAATAAAAATAAAATACTTTAAACAAGCAATAAATAAATAAATAAAAGGGTTCTTGTTTTTTCCATTGTAAAGAATGGAAAATTGTGTATAGGCTAAGAATAAGAATCTGTGAGACATAAGTTACAGTTGTCATGAAGACCTCAGTGTGAATTGGTCTCATATGAGCCACTTTCAAATTTCAAGGAAATTAAACAGTGCAGTTGATAGATATTTGAAAGACTCTCCTTCAAGATAAAATTTCTTTTTAGGAGCTTATTAAAAATTATTTATTAGAACTGAAAACTTCTGAATTATCATTTCTCTGTCCAAAATAAAAAAAAAATAATGACCTGTGATTTGAACCCATGATTTGAAGCCAGAACATAATAAAGCTAATAATAAAAGTAGAGAGAATCTAGAGTTACCTACTATATTGGCCCAAGACAGGTTTTCAAATTTGGTGTCTCTGATGAGAAACTGAAATTAAAAGTCCTGTTTTAAGTTCAGAACGTATTTCTTCTAATGGACATGTTGAACATTATGACAGGGTATTATTATTTATGAAGTTCATACTTGAGAACTACACAATCAAGTTAAGAAAAAAAGAAAAAAAATCACAACAATGACCCCCCAATACCTCATAATATTTTTAAGAAAGTTTCCAATTGAGGTTATCTCTATTTATAGATATCCCAGGCCGCAAGTGGTCCAGGGGCCATGTGTTACTCTACAGCTTCTAGGGACAGAAAACAAAATATAATTCCCCTTTTCTCCCAAGAAGAATATCCTCAATATTTTGGAAACTGTGACATTCAAATTTTCAGCTCTATCAGAGACAGGCATAAACAAAAGAAATCAAAACCAGAAAAAAAAATGATCAAGAATAACAAAAAGAAAACAAAACACGGGTTTGAAGCCACTAAGGATATCATTTTTGTTAGTTTGTCAAACCCAGCTATGTTTTAATTATCAATTATCAATCACACAACAAACCACCCCTCAGTTTCAGGGCTTACACCCTTTCATGTTCCTAACAGGTTTTATGGGTCAGGAACATATGGACGTTGCAGCTGTGTGGTTCATTTGGGGCACTGGGGCAGCAGGTTCTACTCCCAGGCTGCTTTCTTTGGTCACATAGCTGGTGTCTTGATGTTCTTCGCTTTCTTTCTCTCTCTACATGCTGCTTCATCCTCTAAGGTCTTGGCACTGAGTAAGGCCCTTTGGACTGCATGAGGTTTCAATGTAATTACACTTCTTCAAGATCAATAGGTTTTCAAATAGGTTGCCAGATTCGGCAAAGAAAAATAAATGACCCACGTGTTCTGAATTATCATATGCTCAAGGAGTGTTTAGTATCAACATACTCCTAATGCTAATTATTAGCAACACTACTTTCTAAAATGTCAAAGCCACACTTCCAAGCCCTTACGCAATCTTATTTGAAGTTGAAATGGTGTCACAGTCAAAACTACCTATCTAGATGTCAGACACAGAAAGACCGGGCAAGTGGCATATCCCCTGTTCACAAAATCCAGGAACACACTGACAGATAAAGAAAAAAAGGTACATGGAAGGGACAGAATTTGACCCAGCTACAAAGCAAAATAAAAGCAGGACATTTCCCAGAAAAATGGTTGAAACAGGAAGTCATTGGATTAAATGAAATAGGAAACAAAACAAAAACAAGAGAACAACAACATGCTTTCTCTTATGTGCATAAGCTAAATTTAAAACTGTTTGTGGGTATGTGTTTAGTTCTTTTTCATTGGAAATAACTTTTCTCACACATATACCCTGATTACGCTCCCATCTACCCCCTTCACCCAATCCCTCCCTACCTCTCCCCTTTTTCCCCCCCACTAGAAAACAAAGAGGCTTTTAAAGGGTAATAATAAAATGAAATAAAATATAATGAGACAAAACAAAAACTTCCACACTGGAATTAGATAAGACATCAGAAGGAAAAGAGCCCAAGAGAAGACACAGAAAACATAGACCCACTTGTTTGTACACTTAGGAATGCCATAAGAACCGTAAGCTGAAATTCAGAGGACTTGTTACAGACCCATGAATCCCCTGGGAATGTTATTTTTATCTTTGTGAATTCATATATATGCTGATCATTTGGATTTAGAGGGCATTGTTTTCTTGATGTCCTTTATTGGCTCCTAAACTTTTTCTGTCTCCTCTTCAGAATGGTTCCTCAACCCCTGGGAGGGGACATTTAATGGAGACAACCTTTTTTAAGGATGAGTGTTCCAAGGTCTCTCACTTTATGCGCATTTTCTAACTGTTGATTTCTGTATTTGTGCCCATCTGTTTCAGAAGGGAGTTTCTTTAATGATAGCCCAGTGAGGCACTGGTCTATGAATATAGCAGAATATGATTTAGAGTCATTTTATTACTCCATTTTTGGATTTAGAATAGTAGTATTTGATATGCCCTAAGCTCCTTTGCTATCTAGTCTCCGATTCTTGGACACCAAAGCAGAACCGCATAAGGGTTCTGACTAGTAGATTGGACTTTAAGTCAAAGTAGATATTGCTTGGTTATGCCCACAAACTTTCTGCCACTGTTGCACTGGCATATCTTATAGGCAGGGTACCATTGTCAATCAGAGGGTCTATGGCTGGGTTTGTGTTTGCATTTGGTGGAGGAGGGGGTCAGTTGCATACTACCTTCCTGTACCAAAGCCACTAGAATATGGGGGTGAGTGCCCTAGGTAGGAACTAGCTTAACCTCCCCATTCCAATGAATTATATAGGTGTTGTCTTCCACAATGTGGCGTTGCCATTAGTTCATACAGAACAACCTATAGTCTGGGCAGCAGTCTGGGTTGTTTGGGGATTCTGGTGGGATCCTCAACTCCATTATATGTAACCCAGTCTTAGTACTGGAAGCTTCATTTGGTGACAGGAGATGGCCAATTGGAGTCTGTCTCCCTTATTATTTGGTGGCTTTACGTAGATCACCTTCACATATGTACATGTTTTATGAAGCTTCTACTTTACTAGATTTTTGTACTACCACTGAAATGGCCATCTCTCCTCATATTTCCTCCCTCTTCCAGCCTCTTCCCTTCCTTTCCTTACTTTATATTCCATTCCAATACCCCCATGAGTCCATAACAATCTATTCTATTTCTCTTTCTTAAAATAAAGTCAGTTTGCCTCCCCCCCCCCAGTCACTTACTTTCTATCTGTTCTTTCTGATGCTATAGATTATAGCATGAGTATCATTGGCTTAATAGCTAATATCCACATATAAATGAATATATATATACCATATTTGTCTTTCTGGTCTAGGAGATATCCAAGTGGTTGTATATCTTAGTCACTGTTCTGTTGCTATGAAGAGACACCATGATGAATACAACTGTTACAAAAGAAAGACTTTAAATAGAGGCTTACTCATAATGATGGAGGGCATGGCAGCACACAGGCTGTCTCTGGAGCAATAGCTGGGAGTTAAATCCTGTTCTATAGAGAAAGAGAGAAAGGCTAAGCTGGGAATGGGCTTTTTAAACCTCAAAGCCCACACCCCCAAGTGATACAGTTTCTCCAACAAAGCCACACCTCTTAATCCTCCTAATCTTTTCAAATAGTACCACTCTCTGGTGAGAAAACATTCAAATAGATGAGCTAATGTGGGGTGGGAGGCATTCTTATTCAAACACAGTCTGTATGTGTATATATGCTTCTTAGAACTAGAAAGGTGATTGTGAGGGGTGGAAGAAGATCTTAAAGGTAGTGGGAAACAGAAACTTTAAAGATTCTCCTAAAGAAGTGTTTACCAGTTTAGCTTCCCAAGCTCCCAGAAGCAGCTGCCACCATTGTGATAAGAGAAGACAAAGCTACATCTTGAGCTGGCAGCAGAGTTTTCCATTGTCTGTGTGCTCCTGGGATTTCAGGCATGCAGCATCCAAAAATTATGAGGTCATTGCAGATTGCACCAAGGTTCCAGGAGTCACTTGGGCTAGGCAGAGTATAGCACAGTCAGATTCCCTGACTGAAGCTGCAGTGCAAGTTACATGAAGCCATGAAGCTGAAGCATAAATTGCAACAGGGGCCTTGAACGTTATAAATGCCAATAATGTAGGGTAAGCAGGGCAGGAGAAGGGAGCGGAATAACTGAATGAAGCTATTTGCCGAAAGTGACAGAGCAGGGGGATCAGGGATACCTATGTTTAGTGAAGCACAGAGGATGCCAGCAAGAGCCCCAGATGCTGACTGTGGTTTTGATGCTTCCTTTGTCCTATTTCAGTTTTGCTTTGGTCTAGCTTTTTCTTCCCTATCTCTCTTTTTTTGGAATAGCAATGTGTAGTACGTACCTTTGTATGCTGGCAACATGTAATTTGTTGTAGATTTCATAGAGGATCACACTAATAGTTTGAGTCTCAGAAAAGGCTTTACATTTTTTTAAAACAATGTCAGACTTGCAAGACAATGAAATGTTTTTGAAATTTTACTGAATTCATCTTTCATTGCAAGACGACCATTAAGCCTATGGGATCCACGGACAGAATGCCGTGGTGTTAAAATAAAGTGTCCCTCACAGGCTCATGTGTTTTAAAAGGTTGTTCCCAGTTATTGGCAATGTTTTGGGCAGCAGTGGTACTATTAGAAACTGAGGCCTGGCTTCAGAAAGTAGGTCATTTGAAGGTGAATATTAGGGGTCACATCTCAGTCCTACTCCTGACCCAATATTTTCTTCTATTTTTGTGCTTTCTAGTCTGGTACACACTTCTCCCAGTATGGCACTACTTTCTGTCATGCATTCCCATTATGATGAACTAAACCTCTTCAAGCTAAAAGCCAAAACAAATTCTTCCACAAAGTGTTCTTGTTAAATACTCATTCACTGCAATACGGAAAGTACTACAGAGACACACCCGGATTAGAACTTACTAATATCCTAGCTGCTTCTCAGTCCAACAAGCTTGATAATTAACTATCATATAAATTATTGTATTATAGTAAAATGGGAGTATATGGATGATTATTGAATAATCAACTTACAGTATCTAAATTTTACAAAAAGACAGTAATAATACCTTCTATTATTGTCCAAAAGTATTTAGGTAGGCTAGTTAGGTACCACATACTTGTCAAAAATGCCTCCAGAAGAGTGGTAGAAATATATGGATCTGCACTCAGGGTCAGCCGCTTTGGACCCAGAGAAGAGCATGTCTGATTGCATGCGGGTTGATGCCCCAGGTCCCGCCTCTGAGAAAAAGGTATCGGACGGGTCTGATGCTCTTTGGGTGGATGACACCTAAATGAACATCTGTACAAAGTCCCAATTTATTTCTAATATCAGAGATCAGACCTCTACTCTTGCCTGATGCGTCTAAAACAAAAAGGGGGAACTGTAGAGAGCTGCAGAATGCCTCGGCTTAAAGATGGAGCTGGTTTCCGCCTTCCACCTTCCCGATGGTGAGTGCTCTCTGTCACGAACAACTCCACATTTGGCTAAGGCCGAGGATCTGGCTTGCTTCCATGTATGTGGACCTATCTGCATTGCCCCCGTGGCACGCCTGGGTTGGCTACCCAGAGGCTATTTAAGCTGTGGGCTGGCTTTCCCCGGGGTCCGAGGATTGTTCAATGTTCCTGAATAAACTGCATTGAAAAATAAATAAATAAATAAATAAATAAATAACAAGCTTTAAGAAAAAAAAAAAAAAGAAAGAAATATATGGATCTGTCAGTACTGAGTTGTACAAATCACTTTGTTAACACACTTGTATGTGAATGAACGGAAGTTGCATGTCCAAGCTGTAGTTTTCAGAACAAGTTCTTGTCCTTTTTAGCACTTGTGAAAGATTCCTTCTTCTATAGGAACAGCAGTGTTTGTGGAAACAAATACCTTCATCCTGAATTCTGAAGTAAGAAGGAATATGTGGGAGCTGAAGACATGGCTCAGCAGTTAAGAGTACCCTCATGCAGGAGACCTAAGTTCACTTCCCAGGATTCATGTCTCTAAATTGAGTTATTCATAATCACCTATAATTCAAGTTCCCGGGAGATCGGACACAACTGGCTGCTATAGGGAACTCAACTTATACATATATATATACACACATATACATATATGTGTGATTATTAGTATGTATATTCATATTAGGTATATATACATTATAATATACACACATATATAATAATTCTTATTATGTTATGTATATATCAGATATCTATATCTATCTATATATATATATCTGTATCTATCTATCTACCTATCTATCTATCTACCTATCTATGTATCTCCACCCAGACATACACACACAGAGGAGTATTGAGGGGAAAACATGTACATACATACATACATATAATTTAAACAAAATGAGCTTTTTTAAGAAGAAAAGACATGTGAAACAGAGTCAGTAGTGATCTGCATTGAATAGAAACTTTCTGAAATTTTTCAACCACCGAGTTGGGTAGTTTGATGACATAGACAGTGTCTGACATATGCACGTAGAAAATATGAGCATATATCCCTCAGTTATTATGTTATAGAATCGAAGGGCATTTCCATATGCTAATTCTTGTTTTGTTTATATTTCATACACTGGCATATGTGAAATGAAATTGTGCTATCTTAATGAAATCAAAGCACATTAGAGTTTTCTATTATGGTCTCCTTAACTCCAATAAGTGAGCCATATTTTGTTGTAGAAGTGGTGCCAAGTTTTCCAAACTCAACGCAGTTTGGAATAGATCTGTACTCGTATATAGCCCACAAGATACTGGTCACTTTCGAGATTTCACATTCAACACCTCAACCTGTGAGCTCCTCCAGAATGTGACCACACAATAAGCACTAAACCATCACAAATAAAAAAAATCCTACAAACTCATATGCAACAGAAAAGGATATGATAAAATTTGGAATTTGACTGCTTTGAAATTTAACAACTAGACATATATGCATCTGATATTAGAAAGTGATTTCTTTGCATTTTTTATGTCATCGCTTTAACATGCAAGAGGGTTTAATTCCTGTGAGTGGCAGTTACTCTTACATTATTGGCTATATATAAAGACTGTATTTTGAAATGTAGGGCCTCTCATTATTTACACATCTTAGTGTGGATATTTGATATTTTTATAAAAATCCTGATAGACTATGTTAAGACAACGTGGCTAGAAACAATTTAGAAGAGAAATAGACATGCAAATGATTTTGAGTGTGTTCAAGTGCGACTCAAATGTTAATTTAAAATTGAACTTTCTGATCAATTTCTCAGTCTTCTACCAGCAAAATTTTATTGACCACTTGTAGTCTCAAAAAAAAAAATCAAAAGAAAGTGATTTATATAAAGGACATAGTCTCATGAAGCAGAAAAGGACATAGTGGGCTCTGCTTCCCCAAAGGGAGAAACCATAACACTAATAATCCATGAGCTCATTAGTTAAACTCATGGACTGTGAGAACTGCTAAACTCTAAATGGAGCTGAGTTCCCCTCCACTCTTATGGTGTTTACTTATGACAGGAACTCCCCAATTGTCTATAGTTTCACACTTCATCCCCACCAATGATCTGTGAATTCCTATACAGTAGTTTGACACATTTAGCCAGCCACTTATTCTCTTTGAATGCTGGGGATAATGTGTTGCACTCTAATGCTCTATTTCCTGAATGATATACAGGAGGAGGCTGCTTCTGCCAAAGGACAAGGTAAGAATGTGTTTCCAATATGTTGAACTAAAAAAGGCCATAGAAACAAAATCTCCATCATTAAAGACTGCTTGCAATCAGCAGCTTCCCACATCTTCTCACTTCCAAGCAGTGACCTGCGTGTGCAGGTGGCTTTCACGTTATTCATGTATAAATATTCATGTATATTTGAACATGTAGCTTTCTGTTGGTGTTGCTGAGGGAAAGAACAAAGTTATAGTACTACAGCATTTAAATGCTTTGACATAAAATTAGCAAAGCCTATTTGCAAAAATTAGATGGTTGATCTTAATGTGTAGAAGAAGTACGGGTGTGCTGAGGAGCGCATGGAGACGTGCTGAGATGCTGGTGGCCCTGCTGCTATGTATTTGTAATATTTTAGGAATCCCTTTAGCCTGTTAAACTAAATGCAAGTCACATTTTACCTGTATCAAGTTTGTCAGAAATGAGATGGTATTATTTTGTCTCTTACCATGATCATTTATTTTGTTTTCTTAATGGCTTCTCGATTTGGGCATAATTTTTACTGCCAACCTAACTGATACAATTCTAGAGTATTAGAAGATTAATGAATAGAGAGCCAAATGACTAATTGATATAATACAGGACCTCAGGTCAGAGGCAGATCACTAAAGCCAGATAAGTATTTAGCAATACCATGGCTAGAATTAAGAAGGTAAATATAATAAATTCAAGAAACAACATAAAATTTTTTATCACATGAGAAGTATATGTTGTACATGTATGTGTGGTATATCTGTGTGTGAGTGTGCATGCATGTATGTTTAGTGGTGTAAATTTGTGGGATGAGTCACAAACCTTTGTGCACACAAGGAAGCCAGGAAAAGTAGCCTAGTTTCCTGATGTATCACTCTCCAACTTACTCCCTTGAAATTTGAACTCTCACTAAAGCTAGGCTGGCAGCCATCAAGCCCCCATGAGCCTTCTGTCCAAAATAATCATTCACTGTGCTAGGGTTAAAGACATATCCAGCTTTTCATGTGGGTACTAAGTATTTGAGCTCAGTCCTCATGAATGTGTAACAAGTGCTTTAACCCATAAAGCCATCTTTCCAGTCCCCATTTGAGAGTTGTTACAGAGATGTTTGTCCTATAAATATAGTAACTTTTGTTAAGGTTAAATATATATACAATATAAGCTAATGTTTCACATGAATTACTTAACATTAAATGTTTTAGAAATTGTCTCATATTTTAGTACTATATCTAAATTAGTACGGGTTCAAATGTTTACATGTATATTAAAAGTATTATAATACAATTTTTATTAGTACTATCTTATATACCAGCCAAATGACCAAAGACAAAAACTCAAATATTTACATAAAATAAATCCCAGAGATGTGTGAAAAACACTGGAAAGGGAAAAAAGAAAATATAATGAAACACTAGTTGTCCAGTATAGTTTTTCCTTTGTGAAATAATAGTGTGTTAGTGTTCTTCAAGGAATAGAACCAATAAGATATATGTACATGTGTGTAAACATATGCACATGTAAAATAGTTGTCTTAAATAACTATAGAGGCCAGAAATTTGAAAATATCTATTGCCTCCAAGATGGAGGAGCAAGAAACACTATTGTAGTCTTGTTATTAGTATGAAAACTTCGATCCAGGTAACAGGGAGGAGGAAGGGGGAGAATAGATGTTTTTCTTTTTTACTATATTTTTTGATTTATTATAATTCATTCATTTTGTTTCCCAGATGTAGCCCCACCCTCGTCTCCTCCCAATCCCACCTTCCCTTCCTCCCTCATCTTCTCCTATGCCCCTTCACTGATAGTGGAGGACCTCCTCCCCTTTTATCTGTCCCTAGCCTATCAGATCTCATCAGGACTATCTCTCACAGTCTTCCTCTATGGCCTGGTAAGGCTGCTCCCTCCTCAGGGAAAAGTGATCAAAGAGCTAACCACTGAGTTCATAGCAGAGACAGCCCTTGTTCCCATTACTAGGGAACCTACTTGGACACTGAGCTGCCAAGGGCTAACTCTGTGCAGGGGCTCTGGGTTATCTACATGAATGATCCTTGGTTGGAGTATCTATTGATCAGACACCCCTAGGCCAAGATTTTTTGGTTGTTCTCCTTGTGGAACTCCAGACCCTTCCAGGTCTTTCTATTTTCCCCTTCTTTTATAAGATTAGTTGTACTCTGCCTAAAGTTTGACTATGAGTATAAGTATCTCCTTCGATACCCTAGTGGGTAGAGTCTTTCAGAGGTCCTCTGTGGACAGATCCTGTCCTGTTGCTTGTCTTCTCCTACTTTCAGTGTCTATCCTGTTTGCTTTTCTGAATGAGGATTAAGCATCTTCCCTAGGGTCTTCTTTCTTACTTAACTTCTTTAGGAGTACAGACTTTAGTATGTGTATCCTATATTACATAGTAAATATCCACTTTTAAGTGAGTATATACCATGTGTGTCTTTCTGCTTCTGGATTACCTCACTCAAGATGTTCTTTTCTAGTTCCCACAATTTGCCTGAAAATTTCATGATTTCCTTGTTTTTAATTGCTGAGTAGTATTCCATTGTGTAAATGTACCACACTTTCCCTATCCATTCCTCCATTTAGAGACATCTGGGTTGTTTCCAGATACTGGCTATTATGAAAAAAAACTGCTATGAACATGGCTGAACAAATGTCATTGCTGTATCTGATGCTTCTCTTAACATCTAAGAAGAAAGTCCAATCTGAAGACACAAGAGTCAGAAGCACTAATGTCCAAAAGCAAGAGAAAGTGCCAACTTAGCCATACAGAATTGGCCTTTCCCGAGACACTGTCTTTTATTTGGTTTCTCAAATTTGGGTAATGCCTGCCTGTGTTGAGGACAATCTGTTTTATTCAGTGTGTGAATTTAAATACTAAGTTACCTGTAAACACACTTGCGTACCTCACCAAAATAATGTTCACCAGATGCTTACACTTCACTCCATCTATTCAAGTTCATGTGTAAAATTGACCATGGCAGATAAATTCACCCAAATACACTCACTAATCTTTCCCTCCATTCTCCAACCCCCCCAAAAAAATCTCCCTTCCTACTTCCTATACCGCTTTTTAAAAAATAATACTCCACTGAGTCCAATAATGCTGCCCATATGCATGTAAGTGTGAGTTCCATTGGAGCGTGGTCAACCTATCAGTGGCCACTCCTCTAAAGAAAGAGGGACTGTTCTCTCCACCAACAGCTACCAACTTTAATATTTTCTTAGGTCCCCTAGGGACCCTAATCTTAACCATGCTGGGATTTTCATTAGCTTGATCTTGTTTGTGCAGGTAGCCATAGGTGCTGTGAGTTCATGTCTGTAGCAGCCATGTCATATACAAAGAAAAGCACTTTAGGACACTCCAAACCCCTCTAGTTTTTTGCATTGCCCTCCCCGCTCCCAGACAGACTACAGTTCTGGCCAACAAATCCTGAGGATTGGAAGTGGAAGGTGGGAAAGGCTTGGAGTGAGTAGACCTCAGACAGCTGTGAGCATTTACAAAGCAGACTTCCTGGGAAGCACACCCCAGTGAGGCAGCTCTTTAAGTGGGGAGAGCAAAGGCTATTTAAAACTTTGGAGAGTGGGTAGAGGCTTTGGGGGTGAGTATACATTATTGGCTGGGGCCAAGCCACAGAGAATGTTTTATTCTCGTGAAGAGGAATTCAAGATGCTTGTGCGACATGGCCGTATAAGGAGAGAAAAAGTTTAACCTGTAATCTGGTCACTGGCTCTGTGCCACCTCAAGGATGGCAGAGATGGGGGTCCTAAGGCTATGTGAACCTGTTATGCCAGGTTCACGGGACCCTCAGAGACCACCAGGAGACAACTCGATGCAATTGCAAGAGAGCTTTATTACGAGAGCGATCGAACTCGGGACCCAAGTCTCACTGGCACAGCAGTAGAGAAGTGGGACCCCGAGCTCTGAGTGAACAGGATTTTTAAAGGGAAAGTCTGTGAGCACGGGGTTTCCATGGCAGCAAGCAGGGGGGCACAAGCCTTGGTATTACAGAATTGGGTGAAGTTTAGCAGGGTGGGGTGACCTTTTCTGAGGCACATAATCACAATGGCTAAGGCATATAATCACAATGGCTATTTTTCTAAACCATATCTGAAACATTGGGGAGAATTTTCCCACCCGATTCTCAACCGATTCCCATTGATTATTGCCAGGGAGTTTGTCTCTATTTTCTATGAAGCATTTATTCTGTTATATTTCCTGGAGGCTGTTGCTAGGAGAGTTAACTTTGTTTTCTGCCAGGTGTACATTCTGTGATATTTCCTGGTACCTGAATTCAGTTCCCAGTCAAGATCTTTATTTCAAAATGGAGTTATATTCAGGCTATCTTAAGCTCTTCAAACCGGGACAGGGAAGGAGCAGTCCTACTCTGCCAGTCTTTAGATTTTCAGAGTCACTCTAGCTCCAGGCCATCTCCCCTGTTGCAAGACTCCTTGGCCTCACATCAGTCCCTTCTTCCATGATGTTCCCTAAAATTTGGAGAGAGAGTGATATGATGTCCCACCTGAAATGAGCACTAACAATCACTTATTCTCAGCACTTGGGACAATTATATATCTTGGCATTAACCCTCACCACTGCAATAAAAAGCTTCTTGGAACAGGTTGAGGGAAGTACAAATCAATGGCTTTAAATCTAATTATTTAGAAAGCAGTCCAGCATGGCTATTTAACAAACCATATCAAGAGGTTTTCCCCTGGACCTATGATTTCTTAGTCATGGTTTTTGATCAGATTTACTGTACCAGACATGAATTACCCCCATTAAGCAGGCCTCAAATTTATTCAAGAGAGTGACTAGTTATCCCTACAAACATTCTTGCTAGCATTTTACCGGGAAGTACACCTTGTCTTGAAGGTTAGACATTTAGCATTCAGGGACTAGCATTTGATATAACCAATGTTACCATTTTTTTATGTATGCTTATCAGCATACATAAGATTTTCCAGCACCAAGAAAGCTAGAGAGTAAGGATAGAGTTTTCTGATCAGTTGAATACTGATTTCGTTAAATACCCTGTAACCAAAGTGTGTGATGTCTTCAGCAATAGGTCCTTGCCATCTGTCTTAGTTACTTTTCTATTTCTGTGGAAAGACACAATTACAAGGACAACTTATAAAATAAAAGGTTTATTGGCAGCTGACTTAGAGTTTGAAAGGATTAGCCCATAATCACCATGCCCAGGAACATGGCAGAAAGCAGGCAGGCATAGCGATAGAGCAATAGCTATCTGGTCCAGAAGCACAAGGCAGAGAGTACTAACTGGGAATGGTGCAAGTCTTTTGAAACCACGAAGTCCATCCCACAGTAATCCACCTCTTCAGACAAGGCCACATCTCTTAATTCTTTCTGAAATGTTCCACCTATCTGCTACCAGGGGACAGCTGCCCTGAGCTGCAAGCTGTCTCTAACACCCATTGTACTTCATTATCATCCAGGGACCCCTTCATCTGCCTTGAGCTATGATCTGTTCCAGAACCCATTGTTGGGTGGTCCTCCAGTCACCAAGATGGATACCCCAACTTTATTCAGGTTAGTCCATTCCCCCCTTTCACTCCCCTCTTCCACCTGTGACCCAGGGACATGTTTAGCTACCCTAAGTAAAGCACTGTCCCTGACCTGCATTGGCAGGCACTCCCCTGTGGACACCAAGCCAAATACACCAGTTTTATCTGGGATCTCTGCCCAAGATCACCAAGCTAGGCACTCCAGCATCAGAGAGGAACATCAAGGGACAATGAGATGGCTAGAGGATAGCATAAGAACACAAACAAGAGCCAAGGCAATGTAGCTGTCTCAAAGCACAAGGATCCTACCACAACAAACCCTGGATAACCTAACATAACCAAAGCAAAAGAACGTGATCTCAAATCCAGTCTTATAAAGATGATAGAGACCTTAAAAGAGGAAATGAATAAGCCACTTAAAGAAATAAAAAAATACAATCAGAGAGACATCTTTAAGGAGGAAACAAACAAATCCTTTAAAATATGATCAAATGGGAGAGGACATGAATAAAACTGTTCAAGGCTTGAAAATGGAAGTAGAATCAATCAAAAAATAAAAACAGAAAAAATACAGACGATGGTCAACCTAGGGAAGAGAACAAGAACAACAGATGTAAGCATCACCAACAGATTACAAGAGATAGAAGACAGAACTTCAGGCGTAGAAGACATGATAGAAGAAATTGATATATCAGTTAAAGAAAACCCTAAATTTAAAAAATTCCTGATATAAAACATCCAGGAAATCTTGAATACTATGAAAATACCCAACATAGGAAGAATAGGAATTGAAGAAGAAGGTGAAGAGTCCCAGATCCAAGACCAGAAAATATTCTCAACAAAATTGTAGGAAAAAATTTCCCCAACCTGAAGAAAGAAATGCCTATAAACATACAAGAAGCATACGGAACATCATTTAGATTGGATCAGAAAAAAAAAAAAAACTCCCACCACATAATAATCAAAACACAAAACCTACAGAACAAAGAAAGAATAGTAAAAACTTCAAGGGGAAAAAGTCAAGTAACATGCAAAGGCAGACCTATCAGAATTATACACAACTTCTCAACAGAGACTGTAAAAGCAAGAAGGACCTGGAGAGATCTCTTGCAACCCCTAAAAGATGACAGATGCCAAACAAGACTACTATATCCAGCAAAACTCTCAATCACCATAGATGAGAAACAAGATATTACAAGACAAAACCAAATTTAAACAATATCTATTCACAAAGCTAGCCCTACAGAAAACACTAGAAAGAAAAATCCAACTCAGGGATGTTATCTACACTCAACAAACAAATAAACAAACAAAACCACAGGAAGTAAATAAATAAATCCACACCAGCAAAAACAAAGATGGGAAGCACACACAACCACACATACTAACATCTCCAACATCAAATTAATGGGAATTAACAAAAACTGGTCATTAATATGTCTCAATATCAATGGACTCAATTCACCAATAAGAAGATACAGATTAACAGATTGGATGAGAAAACAGGATCCATCATTCTGCTGCTTACAAGAAGCATACCTCAGCAACAAGGATACATATTTCCTCTGAGTAATGGGCTGGGAAAAAAATTTCTTCCAAGCAAACAGATCTAAGATGGAAGCTGGAGTAGCTTTTCTAGTATCTAATAAAATAGACTGTCAACAAAATTAATCGAAAGAGATAGGGAAGGACACTTTATACTCATCACAGGAAAAATCCACCAAGATGATGTCTCAATTCTGAACATCTATGCACCAAACACAAGCTTAAATCACACATTGAACCCCACACATTAATAGTGAGAGACATCAACACCCCACCCTCATCACTGGACAAGTCATTGAGACAGAAACTGAACAGAGAAAAAAATGAAATTAACCTAAATTATAATTCAAATGGACTTAATGGACATCTACAGAACATGTCACCCAAACACAAAAGAATATAACTTCTTCTCAGCACCTCAGAGAACCTTTTCAAAAACTGACCATATAGTGGGCCACAAATCAAACATCAACATACACATAAAAATTGAAATAACTCCTTGTATCCTGTCAGACCACCATGGGTTAACGCTATACTTCAACAACAACAGAAACCTTATACACTCATGAAAACTGAACAACTCTCTACTCAACAACCACTAGGCCAAGGAAGAAATAAAGAAATCAAAGAATTCAATAAAAATGAGGCCACAACATGCCCAAATCTATGGGACACAATGAAAGCAGTGCTAAGAAAAAAGTTCATAGCACTAGGTACCTTTATAAAGAAATTGGAGAGCTCTCACACTAGTGACAATAACATTCCTGAAAGCTCTAGAACAAAAAGAAGCAAACACACCCAAGAGGAGTGGATTATAGGAGATAAACTCATGGCTGAAATCAACAACATAAAAAACAAAGAAAGCAATATGAAGAATTAACAAAACCAAGTACTGGTTCTTTGAGAAAATCAACAAGATAAACAAAGCCTTAGCCAAACTAACTAAAAAGGCAGCAAGACAGAATCCAAATTAACAAAATCAGAACAGAAAAGGAGAACATAACAATGACACTGAGGAAATGCAAACAATCATTAGGTTTTATTACAAAAACCTGTACTCCACAAAATTAGAGAATCTAAGCAAAATGGACAAATTCCTAGAGAGATAATACTTACCAAAGCTAAATAAAGATCAGGTAAACTATTTAAATAGTTCCACAACCACTAAGGAAGTAGATTCAGTCATTAAAAAGTCTCCAAACCAAAAAAAAAAAAAAAAATTCAGAACCAGATGGTCTTGTTACAGAATTCTACCAGATTTTCAAAGATGAGCTAACACCAATACTTCTAAAACTGTTCCACAAAATAGAAACAGAAAGAACACTGCCAAACTCATTCTATGAGGCCAGTTATCCCGCTACCTGAACCACACCAAGACCCAACAAATAAGAAAATTTTAGACCAATCTCTCTTACTAACACTGATGAAAAAAATACTCAATAAAATACTCAAAAACCAAATCCAAGAACACATTAAAGATTTTATCCACCATGGTCAAGTAGGCTTCATCCCAGGGATTTGGGGATGGTTCAATATACAAAAATCCATCAATGTAATCTAACATATAAACAAACTAAAAGAAAAAAAAACACATAATCATCTCACTAGATGCTTCAAAAGCCTTCAACAAAATCTAATACCTGTTTCTGTTTAAAGTCTTGGAGAGATCAGGGATACAAAGTTCATTCCTAAACACAATAAAGGCAATACACAGCAAGCAATTAGCCAACATCAATTTAAGTGGAGAGAGACTTAAAGCATTTCCATTAAAATCAGGGACAAAAAAAGGCTGCTCATTTTCTCTATATCTATCAAACATAGTACTTGAAGTTCTAGCTAGAGCAATAACACAACTAATGGAGATCAAGGGGATACAATTTGGAAAGGAAGAAGTCAAAGTATCACCATTCACAGATGATATGATAGTAGACATGAGTGACCCCAAAAATTCTACCAGAGAACTCCTTCAGCTGATAAACACTTTCAATAAAGTCACTGGATACAAAGTTAACTCCACACAAATCAGTATCCCTCCTGTATAATAAATAGCAAATAGGCAGAGAAAGAAATCAGCAAACAACACCCTTTACAATAGCCACAAATAATACAGGTATCTTGGTATAAATCTTGTATAAATCTAACTAAACAAGTGAAAGACCTGTATGACAAAAACTTCAAGTCTCTGAAGAAAGAATAGAAGAAGATATGAGAAGATGGAAAGATCTCCCACACTCAAGGATTGGTAGGATTAACATAGTGAAAACCGCCCTTCTTCCAAAAGCAATCTACAGATTTAATGCAATCCCCATCAAAATACCTACCCAGTTCTGTACAGACCTTGAAGGAACAATTCTTAACTTCACATGGAAAAATGAAAAAAAAAAAAAAAAAAAAAAAAAAAAAAAACAAAACAGAATAGCTAAAACAAGCCTATACAATAAAATAACTTTTGGAATTATCTCCATTCCTGATTTCAAAGCTTCTAAAAAGGAAAAAAACCAAAACAAAACACTGTAGATAAAAAAAAAAAAAGTGACAGCATACATATTGGGAAAAGATTTTCACAAACCTCACATCTGAGAGAGGGCTAATATTCAAAATATATAAAGAATGCAAGAAATTAAACACCAACAAAATAAAGAGTCTGATTTAAAAATGGGGTACAGAGTTAAAGAGAAAATTCTCAACAAAAGAATTTCCAATGGTCAAGAACCACTTAATTAAATGTTCAACATCATTAGTCATCAGAGAAATGCAAATCACAAAAACTCCATCATACACCTCTCAAAATGTATAAAATAAAAAATTCAAGTTACAGCATATGCTAGCCAGTATGAAGAGCAAGAGGAACACTCCTCCATTCGTGGTGGGGTACACACTTGTACAACCACTGTGTTAACCAATCTGGAGGCTTCTCAGAATATTGGAAATATATTTATCTCAAAACCCAGCTATACCACTGCTGGGCATATACACAAAGATGCTTCACCTTTCCAAAAGGACACTTGCTCAACTATGTTTATTGCAACCTTATTTGTTATAGACAGAAACTAGAAACAACCTAGATGTGCAACTGAAAAATGGATAAAGAAAATGTGGTACATTTACACAATGGAATACTAAGCTATTAAAAACAAGGAAATAATGAAATTTGAAGGCAAATGGATGGAACTAGAAAATATTGTGAGTGAGGTAACCCATAGTTAGATCCTAAAAAATACATTTGTTATGTTTGCATTCATTTATAAGTGGATATTAGCTATATAACACAGGATAACCATCCCCAAATCCACAGACCTAATGAAAACAAGGAAAACCCAAGGGAAGATGCTTGAATCTCATTCAGAATGTAATGCCAGCTTCACAGGACCCTCAAAGACCACCAGGAAATGACTCAATGCAAGAGCAAGAGAGCTTTATTACGAGAGCAATCTAACCCAAGTCTCACTGACACAGCAGTAGAGAAGTGGGACCTCGAGCTCTGAGTGAGCAGGGTTTTTAAAGGGAAAATCTGTGAGCAGGGGGTTTCCATGACAGCAAGCAGGGGGCACATGCCTTGGGCTACAGGATTAGGTAAAAGTTAGAGGGGCAAGGTGTCCTTCTCTGATGCACATAATTACAATTGCCTAAGGCATATGATCACAAATACTATTCCTCTAAACTATATCTGAAACACTGTAGAGAATTTTCCCAGCCGATTCCCAACTGATTCTCATTGATTATTGCCAGGGAGATTGTCTCTGTTTTCTATGAAGTATTTATTCTGTGATATTTCTTAGAGGTTGTTGCTAGGAGAGTTAACTTTGTTTTCTGCCAAGTGTACATTCTGTGATATTTCTTGGTACCTGAGTTCAGCTCCCAGTCAAGATGGCTCTTAATTTCAAAATGGAGTTATACCCAGACAAACTTAAATGCTTCAAGAACAGGAAATACAATAGATATCTGAAGTAGATGAAGGGAAGGAACTGGGTTTGATGGAGAGATGGGGTGAAGAGCATAACAAGAGTGGGGGTCAGGTGGGCAAAGAGAGGAGGGGTAGAGTGATGAGAAAAACTGGGAGAGAGAACGGAAATTTGTTGGGACTATATCTGGGACAGGAGACACTACTGGGAGTCTATGGGGGTGACCCTAGCTGATACTCCAATCAATGGGTGTTAAGGAGCAGAAAACCAGCACCTCCTGTAGATAGGTGGGACTTCCAGGGTAGAGAAGGGCACACCAACCCACACATAAAACCTTTCACCCCAAATATGTCTTGTTTACAAGAAATGTAAGGGCAAAGATGAAACAGAGATTGTGGGAATTGCAAACCAGTGACTGGCCCAGCTTGAGACCCACCTGATGGGAGAGGGCCAATCACCGTTACTATTAATGATACTCTGTTATGCTTGCAGACAGGACTCTAGCATAACCGTCTTCTGGGAGGCTTCATCTGGCAGGTGATGGAGAAAGATTCAGAGATCCAAGGCTCGGGGCATACTGTGGAAGAGTAGGAGGAAGGATAAATGGAGCTTGAGGGGTCAAGGACACCACAAGAAGACCTACAGAGTAATCTAAACTGGACCTACAGGGGCTCACAGAGACTAAACACAAACCAAAGAGCTTGCATGGACTGAACCTAGCCCCCCTACACATACGTAGCAAATGTCCAGGTTGAGTACCAGGTGGGTCCCCTAACAACAAGAGTAGGGTCTGTCTCTGAATCTGTTACCTGCTGCTGGGTCATGTTCTCCTAGCTGGGCTGGCTGGTCACTCCACAGTGGGAGATGATGTGCTTCGTCCTGCCATGGCTTGAAGTCCCAGAGTGGATTGATTCCAAATGGAGTCCTCCCGTCCTCTGGGAGAAAGAAGAGGGGGAAATGGGAGGAGGAGGGTGAAGGAGCAGGACTAGGTGGAGAGTAGGGTGGGGCCTGGGATTAAGATGTAAAGTGAGATAGATAGATAGATAGATAGATAGATAGATAGATAGATAGATAGATGGATGGATGGATGGATGGATGGATGGATGGATGGATTGATGGATGGATGAAAAATTTTCACCAACTGAGAATCAAATATTCAGATATATAAGCCTATGTCCATTATCATTCAAATCACTACAGCATGTAGTTCCGATACACAATCAACATTAATGTCAAGATCCTGTATTGTTTGGGAGCCTCTGGGGTTTCACTGATGAATAATTCCTAGGGAGGTAACCCAAGACAGACACTGAGACTTTTATTTTATAACCCATCTCTTCTGGGAGCAACAATATCCACCCATGTGAGACCCTCTGTTCCAAATCTATGTTGTTGTTGTTAATTATATGTTTAATTAGCTTACAAACTAATAAGGTTTTAAAGAAAAACAGTGTATCTACTTTCCAACCTCTGGTATGCATATATGTTACTAAAAAGTCCAAAGTGGTTGCCTTCTCCTGCTCACTTGATTCAATTAGCAGAAATTCATCAATATAGTTACCAATTTGACATTTTGTGAGGGAGATGATCAAAATCCCTTCAAATTAATATACATAGTCATTATATATAGTTAAATATAGATAACTATATATGTTACATATGTAAAACTATATATGTAACTATGTATGGGTTATATATGTATAACTATATGCACATATGTCTATGTGTACATATGATATATTTATAACTATGTATATAAAGTTATGTATATATAGTTATGTAAATATATGTATATATGTATATATCTATAACTATGTATGTATGTGTAGACATATATACTATATATATGTATAACTATATATATAGTTAGTTAGTTAGTTAGTTAGTTAGTTAGTTAGAATTGATATATATTGGTTTTATTATGCGGAAGGTCTCAGCTGGTCTTCTGTGTATGCCAGAATCTGGAAGAAGAATCTAATACTGTGAAGGAACTGACTTACCAGCAAAAGCAAAAGCAAGTAGGCGAAGAGCATATCCTTTATATAGGCTGACACCAGAAGATGTAGCCCAGATTAAAGGTACACATTTCCACCTCCAAAGATCCACATCTAAGAGGAGTCCTCCCACTTCAAATAATTTAATTAAGAAAATCCCTCACAGGTCTACCTAGCCATCTGTTTTGTTGTTTTCTTTTGTTTTATTGTTTTTAATTTAGGATATAGTCAAGTTGGCAACTAGGATTAGCCATTGTATTAGCAACCCCTGTGTCCTGACATGTTTCAGCCACAGGGAGATGCTCATACGGATACAATTGTCTCCTCTGGATCCCAACAGACATGAGGCAGAAGGTGTTACATTTTAAAAAATAACCTTAAAAACAGCTGCTTCATTTTATCTTACCATATCCTGGATAACAAAAGTTTGTTTTTTTTTTTTTTTGAAAAAGATCTTTTCCATACAAATATTCTGATTAAGAAGCTGAGGGAGGGAGGGTGAGATTGGGAGGGAATAAGGGAGCGGATACAGCTGGGATACAGAGTTAATAAAATGTAACTAATACTAATAAACAATAAAAAAAAGAATTCCCCTCTCCCATTACCTCCTAGATTCTTCATACTTCCCCATTCATTCAAAGCCCAGGATTTTTTTTTTCCTCTCTGTTATTGAAATACGAAGGCAATAATAAGAAGAACAATAAATAAGATAAAATAAATATAATAAATAAAATAAACTAGAATATGACAAAATGAACAAACAGAAAAAAAGAGCTAAAGAAAAAAAAGAAGAAACACATAGAGACACTGAAACACACACATTCACACAAACAAAACACCCATAAAATCAAAATTGGAAACAGTAATATGTATAAGCAGATGATCTGTAAGGTTAAGAAAAGAATGCTCAGACAAAACATTGAAACAAACAAACAAAGAAAAATCCAAAAATGCCCTTGGGTTTATTTTGTGTTAGCAATTTACCATGGAGTGTGCAGCCTGCCTGTAAGTGTGGTTTGTATTCCGGGTGGGCTCATGGTGAAGAAACTAATGTTTCCTTTTGCATGATATCAGGTGGAGATAGCTTCTGGGTTTCCATGTTTTCTTTTCTTTAATTAAATATTTATTTTTTAATATTAGTTACAGTTTATTAACTTTGTATCCCAGCTTTAACCCGCTCCCTCATTCCTTCCCAATCCCTCCTTCCCTCCCTCATCTCCTCCCTGATCCTCTCTAAGTCCATTGATAGGGGAGGTCCTCCTCCCCTTCCATCTGACCCTAGTTTATCAGGTTTCTTCTTCGGGACTGGGGCAAGGGGAGGAGATCAAAGAGCCAGCCATTGAGTGCATATCAGCATGTTTTCAAGACTATCTTTTCATTTTCTTCTTCAACCCTTACCAAGGAGAAGACAAAGTTCTATGATTCAGATTACAGTTAAAACTGGCAGTTTCTTCACATAGTTTTTATGGGAAAAAAACTGACTATGGATAGAATATCAATTTATCACCAATGTGCTGTCACTTTGAATAATCCCTGTGATTAGAGCAAAGGATGAAGAAAAGATAGAAGGAAAGGCCGTTACACTGTGTGCCTGTGAGTCATCAGGTCTTGTGTAAACACTAAATTTTAACAGAATATTTTATGCAATTATTCTACTTATAACAAATGTTTTCATAGATGAATAAAAAGAAAAATATCTGTTTCAGTATAAACTCATATATTTGCATACGATTCTTTATATTTTAATAGGCATATTATATAAACATCATTACTAATATATACATACATGTTCATATTTAATTCTGTAAGTAATATTTAAATATAATCTCTAACTGGGTGGCTGCATGCAGAAGAATGCAAATAAATTCATGCTTACCATGCTGCACAAAACTCTACTCTAAATGGATAAACAATCTAAACATAAAATCAAGCACACTGAACATGATGAAAAAGAAAGTGAGGAACAGCTTTGAACACATTCGTGCAGAGGACTTCTGAACAAAATACGGTGAATACAGGCACTAAGATCAACAATGGGACCTCATGAAACTGAACAACTTCTGCATGGCAAAGAACATCTTTATTAGGACAGAGTGGCAGCCTAAAGAATAGGAAAAATGTTTGCCTATGGCATATTCAATAGAAGGCTAATATCCAAAATATACAAAGTATTCAAGAAATTTGATATAAAATAAATTTTAAAACCCAATTTTAAAAATAGGGTACAGATCTAAACAGAAAATTCTCCGTAAAGAAGTCTCAAATGGCTGAGAAAAACTTAAAGAAATGTCCAACATTCTTAGTTGTCAGGGAAATGCAAATCAAAACTACTTTGAGATTCTATCTTACATTTGTCAGAATGGCTAAGATGAATAATATAAGGAACAGTTCATGTTGGCAAGGATGTGGAACAAAGGGAATACTCATTTATTACTGGTAGAAAGGCAAAATTTCTACAGGATGGAAATCAGAGTGCTTTCCCAAGGAAGCATTCTGTCTACCTCAAGATCCAGCTATACCACACATGAATATATACTCAAAAAATGCTTTGTACTGCCACAAACACTGCTCAATTGTGTTCATTGCTGATCTAATCGTAGTACCCAGAAAATGAAAACAATCTAGATGTCCCTAAACAGGTAAATAGATAAAGAAAATGTGGTACTGTGTTTTTTTGTTTTGTTTTGTTTGTTTGTTTGTTTGTTTGTTTTTGGAGTATTACTCATCCACAAAAAAAAAGAAAAGAAAAGAAAACAGGCATCATGAAATTTGAAGGCAAATACACGAAATTAGAAAAACTCATCCTGAGTGAAGTGACCCAGACTAAGAAAAATAATTATGGTATGTATTCTCTTTAATCTGGATAGTAGCTGTTAAATAAATGATAGCCAAACTATAATCCATAGATCCAAAGAGATTAGGCATAAAGGAAAGGACTAAAGGGGACACATGGATCTCTCTAGGAAGATGAAATAGAATAGATTTTATGGGTAGACTGGAAATGGGGGTTGAGGGGAGGGACAAGAACAGAATGGTTGGATGGTAAGAGGGGAATGAAATTGAGGGAAGAAATGAGGGTACAGGCTGCAAGAACTGTAGAGCATTTGAAGGGCAATAATGTTAATCTAGTACAGTGGAAACTGCCTACAATATATGAAGGTAATCTTAATGAAGCATCCAAATAATGAGCAAGATAGAACTCTTACTGGCCATCTCTTGTCACCAAAGAAAGCTTCTAGTACTAAGACTAAGCTTTGTCTAGTTGAGTTGTTGGCTGAACTGATTCCATGGAAATCTCTAAAGACCTCAGGCTGTAGCCAAAACAGGAGGTTGCTCACCACAAACTGACAGCGAGTCTCAATTGCTGAAGACACTACTCATCACTGATCATGGAAAGGCTGACTGGGAGCCTACATAGAAACTTCACCCCATGTTCCAGTGTCTATGAACCTTCTACTCTGCAGATTACCAAAGAGAAATGTTAAGTACCAACTCAACGACAAAACCTTTGATGTATAGTTTGTCCTACCTGCAAAATATGCTAGGACAATGGTGGCACAAACCTTGTAGGCATAACCAACTGATGTCTGATTTGACTCAAAGCTCACTCCATGAGATGCAAACAATACCTGACATTCCTTGGGTGAACAAGAACCAGAAACCTAGGGTAAAATCAAATGAAATGTCTGAAAATGTAACAATAAAATGACTCCTCATGATATTTTGCTATACTCGTAGATTGGTGACTTATTCAACCATCATTAGAGAGGCTTTCCCGTGCAGCAGATGGAAACAGATACAGAGACCCACAGCCAGACATCGAACAGACACACACACACACACACACACACACACACACACACACGCGCACGCACACATGCACACACACACACACACACTATGAGAGAGAGTTATACACAGAGACAGAGAGACAGATAGAGGAAGGGAGAGAGAGACTTTGGAACACATAGCTCTCAATAAGATGTCTTCATAAAATTCTTCCCCTCAGAGCTCAGTAAACCCCACAGAAGGGGAGGCATTATGAGTGGGAAGACAAAAGATATGGAGGACACAAGGATAAGAAGGCCCTCTAAAAACAATTGAGCAAATCTCATATGTACTCACAGAGACTGAAGTAGGAATCACAGGACCTAGATGGGTCTGCAGCAGGTCCTCTGTGTGTGTATACATTATAGCATTCACTTTAGAACTTTTTTAATTCTAATTTTAATATTTTTCTTCACCATTTATTAATTTTATATCCCGGTTGAATCCCCCCTCCTTCACTTCCCATAAGTCCCACCCTCCCTCTCTCTTTCTTCCTATCCCCTTCCCCTAGTCCACTGAAAGGGGGAATTCTCCACCATTGCCATCTTCCCATAACTTGTTAACTCTCATCAGGACTGCCTGGATCCTCTTTCTCTGTGGCCTGGCCACATCACCAGGTGCAAGTAATCAAAGAGCAGTCAACCGAGTTCATGATAGAGGCAGCCCCAGTTCCCCTCACTTGAATATCCACGTGGAGACTGAGCTGCCAATTAGCCACATCTGAGTTGGAGGTCCAAGTCTTCTCCATGCATGGTCCTCCATTGTATATCAGTTTCTGCAGGACCCCTTGGTCTCAGATCATTTAGCTTTGTTGGTCTCCTTGTGGGGCTCCTGTCCAATCGATGTTGCTCTATTCCCACCCCTCTCTTCTTTCATAAGACTCCCTGCACTCTGCCCAAAGTTTGGTCTTGAGTTGGGTGTATCCTTTCAGATGACCCTCTATAGTAGGCTTCTATCTTGTTTCCTTTCTTCCCCCGATTCTGGTATCTATCCTATTTGCCATTCTGAATGAGATTTAAGCATCCTCGCTAGAGTCCTCCTTAGTGTTTAGCTTCTTTAGGTCTGTAGATAGCAATCCTATATTATATGGCTAATATATGCTTATAAGTAAGTGTACACCATGCCTGTCTTTCTGTTTCTGGGTTACCTCACTCAGGGTGATCTTTTCTAGTTCCATCCATTTGCCTGAAAATTTCATGGTTTCCTTGTTTTTAATTGCTGAATAGTATTCCACTGTGTAGATATAACACAATTTCTGTATCCGTTCCTCCATTGAAGGACATCTAGGTTGTTTCCAGATTCTGGCTATAGCAAATGTCCTTTATGAAACTCCTGAATGTGTAAAGAAGTGTGTTCTCTCTTGGCTCTTTTATTTTTCTGTTGTTTTGTCTTGTCCAACTTAAATATGACTGTTTTCATTATATATTACTGTATTTTATTTTATTATGTTTTGTTATCTCCTAAAGCCCATTCTTTTCTAGTGAGAGATAAAAAGGGTATATATTCAAATGGGAGAGGAGGTGGGGAGAAACTTTAAGGGGTAGAAGGGGGGAAACAGTATTCAAATTATATTGTATGAGAAAAGAATCTGTTTAATAAAGAGGGAAAGACAAAAAATAGATTAAAAGTATGTTTAACATACTTAAACATATGAATCTCTTCCATATTGTGCCATAATAATACTAGTAAAAGAAGTAATATTGATTTAATACTTTCAAATGTCCTGTGTTCTATCTAAAATTAGTTATATTCATACTGTTATTTACTTTCATAGTAACTTCATTATAGTCTACTATATCATTATCACATATTAGGTAATTACCTATATCTTTGTGGTTAATACATAGTCAATCCTGATACTAAAGTAATAAATAAATTTAATTATGATGATAAGAAAACAAGTGGAAGAGGCTGGGGTAAATAGATTATCTACCCAATAAATGTTTTAAATTCTAAATCAAATATATAACATAAGCCTAGAAAGAGAAGATATGTGTGCTACTTTAAATCTGTCATAGTTGTCATCTTGCAAATGAATTGAAAATTGTAAAATTGGTGCTTAAATTTTAAAAGCTATAACTTTGAGAGTTGACTTTTAAAATCAGTTTTTACTAACTTACTACCAGCTTTCTTCACTGCTTTACTGAGAGACATCTTAGAGCTGCAAGTGTCTTCCTTTTCAATACAATACAGAGTTGACTATTAAACCAATGGAAAATATCTTTCTAAATACACAGCCTCCATTTTTGACAAGGAAAAATATACCTTATGAATGATGTTAAACTGAAAACAACTTTCTTGGCATTTGCTATTTAATTTTTACTTAAAGAACATATGCTTAGGATGTCTGAGATCTTTTTTATCTGATGTTGAAATAAATTGCATTCATTATTGGAAAAAAAATCCTCTAAAGTGGCTTCCTCTACTTCAAACACAAATGCTCTCTCTCTCTCTCTCTCTCTCTCTCACTATTATAAGCTAATTTACAGTGGCAAAGAATGTACTTAATGTAGAATTATAAAGAAAATCTATTATTATAGTACAATGTGACATACATAAAATTTTCTAAAATAATAACCAAATAGATCTCAAGTGATTGTAATAACAGTGGGAGAAGTTTAGTCAATTGAATGCAGTTACACTTTATGAATCTCACTGACCTGGATTTTATTGCTACAAAGTATACTTACCTTTTCAATTTTTATCAGTTGATACATAAAGAGGCAGAAAAATTAAAAGAAATTACATATGAAGAATATGTAGATTTCCACACGTTAATAGTGGGAGACTTCACTCTCAACAAAGGACCGGTCAACAAACAGAAATTAAATAAAGAAACAATGTCTCTAACAGAGGTCATGAATCAAATGGACCTAACAGACATCTACAGAACCTTACACCAAAACACAAAAGAATTTACCTTCTTCTCAGCACCTAATGGAACCTTCTCCAAAATAGACCATATGGGTGGTCACAAAGCAAGCCTCAACAGATAAAAGAATATTGAAATAATCCGTTGTATCCTATCTGATCACCATGGACTAAAGATATGGGCATTTTTACCCACTATTTCCCCTTGTATCTCATATAATCCCTTCTTTTCTCAGCAAGCCCCTTCTATTTTTTATATCCTTTATTTCTGTTCTCCAACTAATATCTTTATTAATTATTTGGAAATTTTATGCACTACACCCTGATCATACTTGCTTCCCATTCCTCCCATGTCTGCCCTCCTACCCTTCACACACACCCCGAAAGATAATATAACTAGTCCAGTTTGTGTTGTCCACATAATCATTAAAACATACCCAAACTCTCAACGACCAGTCTTTTAAAGAAAACTGAGTAGTTCCCCACCTCACTCCACCACAACTCGTCCTCCAGAAGCTACCAGCTGTGAAGAACTACACTTCAGCATCGTTATTACCATATTTAAGGACTCCTCTCTTCAGTAGTGCCTTGGGTGGGGCCAGGGGTTGTAGGTTGTCACAGAAGCCTTCGATGTCTCTCATTCACCATTATGAGTCTGTAACCATCCTGCAAAAGAGACTTCCTTGCCCATTGCATCCAGCAGCAGTTTGGATCATAGGTTTCCATGTGGTTTCCAGCAGCACAGATAGTAGATACCAGTTTGGTTTCCTAAGGCAGCTGAGCCCACAGACAACACTGTCTCCATCAGCGATGGCACAGATTTCAGGACATCAGCACATGCCTCCAGAGGCAGCAAGGACCACAGATACTAACCACACTAACGTAGCCTCCAGTGGCAGCATGGACCAGTGAAGTCTGTCGAGGAGATTTAATCCAGAAAATGAACCATTCTTCATCTTGGATATCTTCTTGGTGGTCAGAGTCAGAGTTAAATTGCCATGAGCTGCATTCTACATGGCAGGTCCTGTGTGAGCCTCCAGGCTGCTGTGCACCATCCTGCCCTTGGCTCCAGCGGCCCTGCCAGAACCCTGCGCAAAACCATATTTTTTTCAGCCTGTGGGCATCATATTTGCAGCTTTCAGGGTAGCACAGCAGCCCTGTGCTCTCCTCCCCACAGCAGAGCAATCAGTGCAAGAGGCAGCAGCAGCCATGGCTCTATGCTGCATGAGCTCTGGCCCAATGAGCTGCAACAGGGCAGGGCAGGAAAATGGTGGTACAGGCCTCTGGGCAGCCCAAAGACCAACCCTACTCAGCAATGGCATGCTCCTTGCTGTACCTGCTGTACTCCCATACATGTCATTGCTGCTATCTCTAGTTCCACTTGTTTTTGTTGTTGTTTTATCCACTGACTTTAATTATTCTTGCATACCAAAGCATGAGGAGGTATTTACTGAATGTGGGCTGGTTACCTATGCTCAGGTACATTTCATCTGTCCTCTTTCTTGTCTTCCAGGGTGAATCTCCCACATGTCTCTATGCCAGAATCTTTTCTACCTGCCAGATATTCCACCTTTTATTTCCTGCCTCAGCTATAGGCCATCAGATTTTTATTGAGAGGTAATGTTTCCATACAGACATAAGAGATTCCTTCTACAAGTAAGACCAACCTTAAAACCTAGTTATTTGAGGTAGCAAAACCTAACTTAAATCCAGATCTCTGGAAATAAGAAGTTTCACCCTAAATATGGACCATGACTTAAGGACAAGGACATGAAAGAAAAAAAGCCCCCATTCTCACTGACAAATTCATACATCCTGCTGCTGAGGCATTCCTTGCCTGGTATTAGAGCCTGATATTTCTTCTTCTGAAATACAGGAAGTAGCTATTGCAGGAAAACTAGTCTATAAACCACTCTAATAAGTCTTGGGCCTTTATATTTGTAGATTTATTCTATAGGAAGACACTGACTAATAAAATAAGACATTGAAATTTACATTCAGAAATGAAAACAGTTCAAGGTGACCTGCAATTTCTGTCTGTTTCTTTGTCATTTCTACTTAAAAGTGCAGCTATGAAAAATCTCCAAAGTGTGTAGGTAGGTCCAGGATTCCACATTTATTTCAACATTTCTGTGAAGCTGCTCAAACTCCACTAAGTATCTCTACTCTCCCATGTGTAGTATATTCTCAACAAACATTTCTTAAGTGAATGGATATATGAATGACTGAAAACAGACACATTAATATCATTAGTGATAATTACGATCTGTAAGTATTTGGATTGACACACATCTAACATAAAAGCCTCTTTAAATATGAAACACAAACACACATTTCATTAAGAGATCTTAATTATGATAAAAATGTGAATGGCATTCACTGCCATACATATAAAATGTGTATATTAAGACTATAGTTATAAATAGTTATAAATATGACAAAATTTAATGTGACATATTTATTTCAGAATAGGAAATGATTGAGGAGATACTTCGAAGTATAATTCATAAAGGTTAATATTAGCACTTTTTATGTCATTGCTATTAAATTTAGTAAGAAGCACAGTATCTGTGTTATATTTCAGTATAAATTAAACTAATAAATATATCAATCTTCTATAATATACTTTTCTGAAATAAATTTGGGTTTCCTATATGGTGCCTGTTTGTGAACTTTGTATATTCTGAACCTGACAAGACATAAATATTGAGTAACCTTTATCATGTCTCAGGTCTATAGAGCATTGAAGCTAATGCACTGAAATGTTTTCACATTTTTCTCATTATAATGGCTGGGAAAATCAAGTCAGTTGTCACATTTTTTATTTAAATTAGATATGGTTGACAGTTACATGCAGTTACAGATGGAGTCCCATCTCAGCATATTTGACAGAATATTACGTGACCTAAAATATATGTGAATGTAATTGAATCACTTCATCTCTTGGGGACTCAATTTTCTTAAATAAATGTAGACACTAGATTAACAGCTCCTAAAGGTCCATATATAGGGCTGTTACTGGCACACTTTGAAAACACTCAAGTGGAAATTTGACTAAAGACTGAGACTCAAACATGAACTACAGGTACAGACTGAGTATCAAAGCCTGTGGTCTAAAGGCTGCTCTGGTTGATTCTGTTTCAGAACAAAGTTTGGACTCACTTGGATGGACAGAATGAAGGACTCTCTCAGAGGACTAATTTTAGGATTCTGGATCTTTGTGGGAAACTATTTGGTCCAAATCAATTTTCACTTTTCCTACAAGACAAGAAACTTAGATTTTTTTTTTTCTGCATGTACAATATGCTGTGACTCAGTTTAATTATGTTAGAAAATATTGAGGTCATAGGAGCAATGACATTTTTTTCAAAGTTTAAATGATGGTTTCAAAGAAGACAAAATTTGATGCACTATCTCTCTGTCCTCCTCATCTCATCTCCAATCTTCACTCTTAAATACCAATATTAACAGTCATAATTAATACACACTTGGATTGATAACTATTCAAAGGTCAAAACCTGTTCTGTCCTTGCTACCCTCCTTCTTCTCTTCTCTCTTTGCTCCCTTCCACCTTTCCCCTCCCTTCACAAATAATTACACCAAGAACACAACATGCTAGTTACTTAATCAGAGCTCTCAATAAATATTTGCTGACTTGATATAATTAGCCTGCAGTAAAAATCCATGTAGAGTACAAACACAATTTAACCTGAGCATAAAATCTGTTGTCTCATAACATATGGACATGTCAATAAAATGAAATCTGTTGGTAGATTCAGACTTTCTAAAGCTCCTGTGGTGTCGAGTGGGAACTCGCTCTTTAAATTATCTTTCCAACATTTCCCCCCATTAAATTGAAAGAAACTAAAAGACTAAATGGAAAGATGAGTTCCAATCCCAGAAATCTCTCCCAGCTTATTAAAATGTAGGTAAAGGGGAATAATTTCCTTCTTCAAGATGTCTTATCAGTAAGATGAAGACTGTACCTGTACTCCATCACCGAATATCTGAGGCCATTAAATGCAGTAATACACCTTAAATATTGATAATAGTACTTCTCACAGAAGGGCTCAGTACTATAAAATAAGGTTGTAGATGAAAACCCCTTTAACCTTTAGAAACTGTGTTTGGCTGGAAAACTACTTTGATTCAGACTTTTTACTGTAAAAGTATGAATGATAGTATTTATATTATCAAGCTATTATTTCAATTTGTTCTATTAAATATGAGATGCTGTGATTGTGCTAGTCATTTTCAGCTACAGTACACCAAAATAGTCTCATTATTTTGGAAAACTGTAAAGTAGAAGAAGAAAGGCGATGTCACTACATTGGTCAAAATGCAGAGTGGTGGCAAGAAGAGATGCACTTATGATAGGCATGGCTCCCACTCCTGCCTGCTTCTGGCCTGGAAGGTTAGGAATGGCATAGTATTAAGTCTCTGGACCTGTATTTGTTCACTGGGCACCCAAACTTTGCCCAACTGACGTCTTTCTTAGTATTATTGTTGCTGTGATGAAACGCCATGACTAAAATCAACTTGGGGGTAAAAAAATAATCAACTTGGGTTTTATTTCATTCAAGGTTCCATATTACATATGGGTATATATGGATATATACCCATATATGTATGTATATATACATACAGTCATATATACAGTCATACACACATATGTACATACCTAAAACAGTTCATTTCACAGTTCATCATTAAAAGTAGTGAGGAGAGGAAATCAAGCAAGGCAGGAGCCTGGAAACAGGAGCTGATGCAGAGGCCATGGAGAGGTTCTGATGAGTGGCTTGCTCCTTGTAGCTCTCTTTATTTTAATTAAATTTTCATTTTTTATATTAATTACAGTTTATTCACTTTGTATCCCAGCTGTAGCCCCCTTTCCACCTCTCATCCCAATCTCATGTCCACCTATACCCCTCTCTAAGTCCACAGATAGGGGAGGTCCTCCTCCCCTTCCATCTGACCCTAGCTTATCTGGTCTCATCAGAACTGGCTGCATTGTCTTCCCCTGTGGCCCAGCAAGGCTGCTCTCCCATGAGGGGGAGGCAGTCAGGGACTGTCTCTGACCAGCTTACTTTTTAACTGCACTAATAAGAGCAATTCACATAGATGGTCTGAGATTTAACCTGGATAGACATATATTAAAACACTATGTGCAAGAAACAAAAATCACTATGTGCTACTCTATTAGTGTGCACCCACATTAGGATTTTATTGATTAAATATAAATTTAATTTTTATACAACTCTGGCCATAGCTACATGCTTTCTAAGTCTCTTGTCTAGGATCTGTATGCTCAGATATTTATAAGTCTTGGAAATGTTGATTCAACTCAAGGTTCTAACATCTTTGTCCCAATTTGTTTGTTATACAAATATTAAATAATATTTCTAAATAAGGACTTCTAAAGAATTGTAAAAGGATAATTCATTACAAATATGATTTTGGATATAGTTCATTAAAATGAATTTATGTCAAATTATTGTCTTTTAATAATATTTTCACTTATTCTTTGAAATTTTCAACATAAGACAATGTGTCTTGATTATACCTATACCTTTTTCACAACTCCCTCCATCACCCACCAGCACACCCCTCCCAACTTTATCTCCTCTTTTATTGATTTGTTTCTAGTTTTTTAAATGATTAAGTCAAAGCATTGCTGAACATATGAGGATGGACATGGGACTATCCACAGGAGTATGGGATAACTACCTGCCAGTAGCCACCAAACCCAAAGATAGGTGACTTTTTTTACTGAAATTTTTTACAGTATTTTTTGATTCTCATTTTCCCTCCTTCAACTCCTCCCAGATCCTCCTCACTTAGCTGCTTACACAAAACCACAACCTTTCATTCTCTCTCTCTCTTTCTCCTTAGAAAACAAACAAGGATAAATGAAATAAAAATAAAAAACAAACCAGTGTTGCCCAAAACAAATAGAAAAAAAAAAAGATCCAAAGTAAGAGCACAAGAAACATACTCAGATACAAAAAGACACATGTTAACTCTCTCTCTCACATACACATACACACTTACACAGAAATCTCAGTAAAAATAGAAAACTATAATATATAAGCAAAAAAATGTGTAAGGTTTAGAAAGAGGGAAAGATAAAAAGAGGAAGGAAGGAAGGAAGGAAGGAAGGGAGGGAGGAAGGAAGGAAGGAAGGAAGGAAGGAAGGAAGGAAGGAAGGAAGGAAGGAAGAAAGGAAGGAAGGAAGGAAGAGACAAACCATTATGACAACAACAAAAACTCCAAAATTAACACTGAGTTTATTTTGTGTTGGCATCTACTGCTGGACATGTGTTCTGCCCTTAAGTGTGGTCTCTATACCAAGTGAGATTCCACTGAGGAAAACTAAATTTTCCTGTCCAAGTGGTTATCAATAGATAACTCCTAGGTTTTCATTCTCTTCCAATCTCAATGCTGGGACCCACCTGGTTTAGACATGTGCAGGCCTTGTTAATGCTACCATACTCTCTGGGAGTTAATGTGTGCCAGTCTTATTGTATCTAGAAGGCTTTGATTCCTTGGTGTTTTATGTCTCTCACTGGCTCTTAAATTCTGTCTTCTCTTCTGGAAAGATCCATGAGCCCTTCAAGGAAATGACTTGATGGAGACATCCCATTTAGAACTGGGTGTCCCAAGATCTCTCACACTTTGCACACTGTCTCAGTTTTTCTTCCCATCTGCTGCAGGAGGAAACTTCTAGGATGGTAACAGAGCAAGACAATGATCTATAAGTATTGCTGAATAATGATATAAGTCATTTATTGCTACATTCCTTTAGCAGAACAGTATGTGGTTTTACCCTATGTCCGTGATCTATCTAGTTATAGATTCTTGGCCACCTGAGCAGTGTTGGGCATGGGTTCCAGCTACTGGAGTGGCCCTTAAATCCAATCAGATAGTGGTTGGTTACTCCAACAAGATTTGTGTCTCTTTACACCTCTTTGCAGGCAAGTCACCATGCTTCAGCAAACCTGGGTGGCTGGGTTGGGGTTTACCTGTTTTCTCTAGTACAGTCCCTTCCTGTACCTGTACCATGAAATAACACTAGTCTATAGGCATGAATGCTCTAAGCAGGATTCACCCTGATATTTCCATGCTGTCTTAAGTTTGTGGAAAGCACCCAATAACCTTGGCAATAGGCTAAATTGTTTGGGGGCTTCCGTGGGGACCCTTTGGCCAACAACTCAGTTATTTGTAATCCATTCCCAGAACTGGAAGCTCCATTTGATAATGAGAGAGGTAGAGGCAGTGCTTTGTTTTCCCCATTGTTTTGTGCTTACATTTTGATGTCTTTCATGTATGTGTATATATATATATATACATATATATAAGCATACATATACATGTATGTATATATGTATACATTTATGTATATACATATATATATACATGCATGTATATGTACATATATATACATTTATATATGTATGTATATATATGTATATACATATATATATGCTTTTCATATTATCCCGCTTTTTTAGCTGACTTTGCCTATATTCCTGTCCTCATGCTGCTCCTCCCTTCCTACATTGTTTGAGCCTCCTATTTTAGTTTCCCCCTGTGGTAAACTATCTATTCTATTTCCTCTTTCTATAGCGATCTTTCTCTTACCACAGTCCCTTAGCTATACCTAACCTCTGTGGTAATATGGAAAGTAGACTGCTTATTGAATACTAATAACACATACCACTTTTGTCCATTTGGATCTGAATTATTTTATTCTGGAAATATATATATTATATATTTATATAATATATATAATATAATTTATATATAATATAATTTTATATATATTATATATATATAAATTTACCTGTGAATTTCAAAATTTCATTTTTAGGAGCTGAATACATTTACATATTCAGTTGTGTAAATGTACAACATTTATTTATCAATTTATCTATTGACACATATATAGACTGTTTCCCATTTCTGGCTATTATGAATAGAACAGCAAGGAGCATAGCTGAGAAAGCATATCTGTAGTAGGATGAAGCGTCTTTGCGTATATGCCCATGAGTGGTACAGTTGGATCTTGAGGTAGATCAATTCCCAGCTACCTGATGAACCACCACAGATTTTTGTAGTGGCTGTACAAGTTTCTAGTCCCACAACTTTCTTTACCCTACAACTTGGCTGTCATGAGATGCCATTTATTATATTAATCTTGGGTATTTTAAGTGGAGTAATACAAAATTGCAAAGTAGTTTGGATTTGGATTTCCCTGATGACTAAGAGGAATATTGATCATTTCTTTAAGTGTTTCTTGGCTATTTATTATTCCTTCTTTAGATTTGTACTCTATTTTTAGTTAGGCTATATCTTTTCTTGATGTCCATTTTTTTAGTTCTTTTTACATTTTAGATAGTTGACCTCTATCAGATAAGCAGTTGGCAAACATATTTTCTTATTCTGTAGCCAGTCACTTTGTCCAAATGATGATCTCTTTGTGCCATACAGAAGCTATTCAGTTTCATGGGGTCTCATTTACTAATTGTTGCTTGTAGTATTTGTGTTTTTGGTGTTTTGTTTAGAATGTCTTTTCTTTCCTGTGTCAATGAATTAAAGACTATTGCCCACTTTCTTTTCTATCAGATTCAGTGTGTAGGGCCTTATGGTGAAAACCTTGATTCATTCATAATTGAGTTTTGGCAGGTGATAAATACAAATATATTTTCATTATTATACATACAGCCATTCAGTTTGATCAGCATCAATTGTTGAAGATGATGTCTTTTTTTTCCTGTGTATTTGTTGCTTCTGTATCAAAAAATCAAGTATCCATAGATATGTGGGCTTATATATTTAATTTGATTCCTTGATCAACATGCTGTTTTTATTACCATATATCTGTAGTACAATTTAAGATTAAGAATGGTGATACCTCCAGCAATTATTTCATAATTTAGAAGTATTTTATATATTCTGGGGTTCTCTCTCTCTCTCTCTCTCTCTCTCTCTCTCTCTCTCTCTCTCTCTCCCTGTCTCTATTTTTGTGTGTGTGTCTTTCCATATGACATTGAAGATTGTTTTTTCAAGGTCTGTGAATAATTGTGTTGACATTTTGATGGGATTACATTGAATCTGTACATAGCTTTTGGCAGGATGGTCATTTTACTTATATTAATTGTAGCAATCCATTAGCATGGATGATATTTCCATCGTCTTCAATTTATTTCTTTTATGTCTTTAAGTTTTTATCATACAAGTCTTTCACTTGCTTGGTTACAGATACTCTAAGATATTTGGCTAAGGGTTTATCAATCTTACTGATTTTCTCAAAGAACCAACTCTTAATTTCATTGATTCTTTGTATTATTTTGTTGCTAGCTTTGTTGTTTTTATTTCATTGATTTCAGCCTTTTGTTTGTTTATTTCTTGCCATTTACTCCTTTAGGTGTTTTTGTTTTTTGTTTTTTGTTTTTGTTTTTGTTCTTTTTTACTGTAGAACTTTCATATGTATCATTAAATTACTGATATGAGCTCCTTCACCTCATTATATAGGCACTTCATGTTATGAAGTTACCTTTTAAAATCATCTTCCTCGGGTACCACAGATTTATGTATATTCTATTTTCATTTTTATTCACTTCTATAAACATTTAAATTTCTTTTTTTTTTTTAGTTTGTCTCAACACAGTTTTTTGCTCAGTAGTGAGTTGTTCAGTTTCTATGAGTTTGTAAACTTTCTGTTGTTCCTGTTGTTGATATCCATCTTAATCTGCATGCTCAAATAGGGTACAAGGTGTTATTTCAATTCACTTTTATGTATTAAGGCTTGCGTTGGGTCCAGATATATGTTTAATTTCGAAAGTTTCATAAATTTCTGGGAAGATGTATTCTTTTTGTTTGAGTTAAATGTTCTTTAAATAGATAAGTTTTTTGCCTTATGACATCATGTAACTCCAGCATTTCTCTGTTTAGAATTTGGCTGGATGACCTCTGTTGACAAGAGTGAGGTATAGAAGTCTCTCACCATCAGTTTGTAGCGGTAAATGCATTATTAAAATTAGAGTTGTGTTTCTTTTACAAACTTTGGCACCCTGTGTTTCATGCATAGATGTTAAGAATTGCATATCCTATTGGCGGAATTTTTTTCCTTGATGAATATGCATGGTCTTTCTCCATCTTTTCTGATTAGTTGTGGTTTGAAATCTATTTTATGAGATATTAAAATGTCTATACCAGCTTTATTCTTGTGGCATTTGCTTAGAATACCTTTGCCATCCTTTTATCCTGAGGTGATGTTTATCCTTGATGTTAAAGTGTGCATTTTGGATGCAGGAGAGAGATGTAACTTGTTCTCTCATCCATGTGTTGGTTCGTCTTTCCATTGGGGATTTGAAACAATGATGTCAAAAATTATCAGTGAGCAGTGTTTGTTGATACCTGTTATTTTGCTATTATTCTATGGTTTCTCTTTGCAGGTCTGGGATTTTTTATTCCTGTGTTTTGTTGGTTTTGGTTAACTTTTTCAGGTTGGAGTGTTTTTGTCTATGATTTTGTTAAAACTATTTTCTGTGCTCTTGATCTTGGTTTCTTCTCCTTCCTCTATTCCTACTATTTATAGATTTGTTTTTTTCATTTCCTGGATATTTTGGTTTTTGAGTTTTTAGATCTAACGTTTTCTTTGACAGAGGTATCTGTTTCTTGTACTATGTCTCCGATGTCTGATATTCTCTCTTCCATATCTTGTATTCTGCTGCTGGGGCTTGGTTCTGAGGTTTCTGACTTCCTAAATTTTTCATTTTCAGTTTTACCGCATACTGGGTTTTCTTTACTGATTCTGTTTACATTTTCAGATCTTGAATTCTTTTCTTCATGTCATTCCATTGCTTGTTTGTGTTTTGATATATTTCATAATTTTTTCATATCGAGTTTAAACTTTTTACACAAACTCATAATAAATATTTCAAGGCCTTTGCCTGTGCTACATTGTATTTTTGAGGGCCTACTGTAGCAAGGCTGCTGAGGTGTGTGTTTGGTATTAATGGCTGGTTTTTTGCATTGATACCTAGGCATCTGGGTTTAGGGTGATTGTAAATTTAGGTGTTACTATCTGGTACTGTCTTTATTGTGTGAGTGTTCCATTCCTTGCTTTATGTTGCATCTCTGGAGCTTTGGAAAGTGTGTTGGCGGTGGGTTTACTGGTAGAAAGTGCTTCTCAGTTCTTGTCAGGTATGGCCACTGGGTGTCTGGGTAGAATGTGTTTCTAGGCATTAGGTGCTATCAAGAAAGAATGAAGATGGGCTAGAAGAGGAAGGCTGAGAGGGTCCACAGAAGAGAGGAAAGCTCAGTCTACTATGGATCTATGGAGTGTCCAGGAAATGGAGGCAGAAATTAAAGAGAGGTGCCTAAAAGTGATCTGCTGCAGGGCTGGTGATGAGACTGGCTAACTGAAAACGGAGAGCAGGAAGGATAGTGAAAATTGCCTACCTAATCCATAGACTGGTGGACAGAGGGTTTCCAAGCATAGAGTATCTCTTGGTATTGGAGGCTGACAAAAACAGACAGGATGAGAGAGGAAGGTTGGTCCAACAAGGATCTGCAGAGTACCCAGGGAATGGAGACAGGGAGGGAAGACAGGCCCCTGCAAATGGTCTTCTACTTGGCTAAGGATGATGCTGAGAAAATGGAAATGGAGGATAGGAAGGAGAGTGAAAACTTTGTCTACCTGATTCTCAGGCTGGGGTTGGTAGCAGGTTTCTAGGTAGAGAGCGATGAGTGACTTTTTTAATTACCATTTTGAAATTAAAATGATCCTATTCCAGGAAGGCAGTGTCTGAATTTCAGCACCAATTTCTCTGCTCTAAAATGCAATAAGTGATTTAAGTGGGTTTCCTCCTACAAAGTGCTTCTGAGTCTTTGTCGGGTACAGCCACTGGGTGTCTGGGTCGAATGTGTTTCTAGGCATTAGGAGCCATCACCAAGAATGAGGATAGGCTAGTAAAGGGTGGTCAAAAAGGCCCACAGGAAGGAGGAAAGTCTTATGCAGTGGTCCTTGGTGGAAAATTAATTTTCCTTCCTCAGCTATTTATATTTAATGTGAATATCAAGTAAGCTATTTTATTTCACAAAGCCTCTTAATACCATAGAGATGTTATTGATAAAAAATAAAACTTTCTTATTATATAGAGTGAAAAAATTTAGGTGTCTATAAAAGCCAATTAAATCCAGATAAAATGCACACGTGATGGAATTTTGAACAGAGAATGATGTGCATGCAATCAAGGATCAAACCATTAAAATGCACCTGCCAGGAGGACATTGAATGTGTCGAGTTTAAATTTGACTAGGTATAGTTCTTACTATGGTGCTAGGGAGTTCTAGGAACTCATTTCAGCCACTTTGCAGTCGAGATTTAAATGGCCAGATCCCTAAAACTGTAGAGTTTACTGGATTATTTTTTACATCCCTTCTTGTTTTCAGGTTCTTTGATTTTTTTTTTCACCAGGAGTAGATAGAAGTATCTATTGTCAGACTATCTACTTGATCCTCAGAGAATCAACCAGGTATAATAACTAGGGATTTAAATTTTAAGGATATATGTGGGTGTTTCATTACCTGCTATAAGAAACTCTACTTATTCTACAACTCAAGGACAAAGGGACACTTGAAGAGATTAGAAATTCACAAAAAGTTATTTTTGGAAGTGATGTGCTATTACGGAAAGAAGGGATGAATAATCCTTCCTTGGAAAACTGACTATTTTCCTGGATATTTCGTTATTTCAGATAAAAATCTTGTTTTTTATATTATTCAAAATGCAATTGTAATGGAATAATAGCATTTTTTAGAACTGTGCAAAATAAAACTTCACCACAATATTTTTAAGTAACAGATTAATTTCTAGGAAGCTTTTAAAGTATTCCAGTGTTTCGTTCAGAAAATGAATTGAAATCATGATGTTCTCTATTGAGGGATTCATGAGATGTCAACACTTACATGCTTATAACTATATACAGTGATGGCTGTGTATCACTATAATCATACAGCTTGTGTACATTTTCTATAAAATATTCATTGTTTCTTCCATGGGCTATAATTCGGTCCCTTTATTATGGTTACAAAGAATTCTATATAATAGAATGACTAAAACTGTGTATAAAATAAAGTGGAAACAAAAGGAACACTTTAGTTTTCTCCTGGTTATTGTTTATATAAAAATATAAGGCAAAGGATTAGCATACTCCTTGTGTCTGCTGACAATATTATAGTTATGCTTGAACTTTGTCATTATTTATATGACTTTAATTTCCAAATAAAATTTAAAAATCCACCAAACACCGCACCAAGAATACACTGTTATGGAACAGGTCATAATCTTTAAACTGATTTGCTCTTACAAATAAATACAAAAATATTGCTAATTTTTCATATTGGTAGATACATAAAATTACATATTCTCACCATTTCCTCCTCCTGGGCACATAGCGATGCTCCATCTCCCAGTTTCCCGCATAGTTAGGTTCTAGTGACTGTTTTAATGTAGTTATTCTCTAAGAAAGTCCTAATGAGTGTAATGTGGGCAGAGGTGACACACCCCAAGCTTATAAGATTGATGCGTGATGCCCAAAGATATTTTACAATCAAGGGCCGCACGCACCCAAGTAAGTCTGCAGACATGAAGAAACAGTATGCTCAAGTCTCCATGTATGCACTCTGTGTGAAGAATGTCACATATGCAGGCATGCTAACTACGGTTTGACATTTAAATGAGAAATAAGCTTTTAGTGTATGAAACACAGATGTCGTGGTAGCAGACAGCTATCTTTTTTGATGTGTTGAAGTCACTATGCTGGGTTGGATATGTGATAATATGATAATCATCACTGTCCTCGGGAACCTTATGATGTAGTGGGAACCACAGACACAACTGTTTAAGTAATTATTTCTCCATTACAGTTATGTAAAAATTCTTATGAAATTACAGATTAATGAACAATTAATTTCCCTAGAGCACTCTGTTAAATATATGTAAGAAAATGAATTCTGGTAAAGGAAGTATCCTTCATAAAAAAAGAAATTGCATGCACAGTGACAGCCACCCAAATCAGAAGTGCTCAAGGGCAACTCAAACAAGATGGTTCACAAGGAAAAATAAAAGCAGAGAAACAAGAATCATTTTCCCAACCATAATCTGTGACACCCAGAGCTGTAGATGTCGACTCTAACTCTTCCTTATTCTTTACTGCCTCTTCACTGAACAAGCTATTATCTCAGACCAATGCCGTCGTGTCAGATCAAACAACCATAACTTCTCAACCACATTATTTTAATAATCCTATCCAATACAAGACTGTATTTCTCTCATCTAACCACCTCTGCTTTTCAATCGATTGATTACCCATATTTGCAGAATTTCTTTTTTTTTTTCTTTTTATTTTATTTTTTTTATCAGTTACATTTTATTAACTCTGTATCCCAGCCGTGTCCCGATCCCTCATTCCCTCCCAGTCCCTCCCTCCCTCCCTCATCTCCACCGTGCCCCTTTCCAAGTCCACTGATAGGGGGGACCTCCTCCCCATTCATCTGATCCTGTTTTATCAGGTATCTTCAGGACTGGCTGCAAAGTCCTCCTCTGTGGCCTAACAGGACTGCTCCTCCCTTCGGGGGTGGGGAGACCAAAGAGCCAGTCATTGAGTTCCTGTTAGATATAGTCCTTGTTCCCCTCACTTTGGGAAACCAATTGGTTACTGAGCTACCACAGGCTACATCTGAGTGAAGGTTCTAGTTATATCCATCAGAATTTCTTTAATGCACCAAAATGCATGATACTTTGTTCCTTGAGATGTGCAAACACCCTTATTGTACATTAAAGAGTTTCTTAAAGCAAGATGCAGTGCCCTGTGCTCTCTGTAGTTTGTTTACATGCTAATCATCAGTTTGATTATGATTCAAATTCCTCCCATCAGCAAGCTTTTTGAGTTATAACCAAGATTATCATCTATCTCATCTGTCCCATGTCCTTCTCCATACTGTTTTCTCTGGCTTGAGACATTTATTTCTACCCTGCTGCCATTGCATATTCATTGTTTAACTAGTTCTTATATGTTTCTTACTTAGGGTGCACTAAATTAGAATTAAATGCTATGGGAACACTTAGTTAGCTGAGATACAGACATTAAAGCAAAGACTAGCTAAAGCCTTTTTCTGTAGCTAGATTAATTTACTTAAAAGCAAGTTTGAGATTTCACCTTACACCCATAAGAATGGCTAAGATCAAAAACTCAAGTGAAAACACATGCTAGAGAGGATGTGGAGAAAGGGGAACCCTTCTCCACTGCTGGTGGGAATGTTAACTTGTACAACTACTTTGGAAACAATCTGGAGCTTTCTCAGACAGTTAGGAATAGTGTTACCACAAGATCCAGCTATACTACTCTTAGGCATATACCCAAAAGATGCCTCACCATAAGGCATCTTTCAATAAGGACATTTGCTCAACCATGTTTGAAAAAGCTTTATTTGTAATAGCCAAAATCTGGAAACAACCTAGATGTCCCTCAATTGAGGAATGGATTCAGAAATTGTGGTACATTTACACAATGGAAGAGTACTCAGCAATTAAAAACAAGGAAATCAGATTTTTGCAGACTAATGGTGGGAACTAGAAAAGATCATTCTGACTAGGGTATGCCAGAAACAGAAAGACACATATGGTATATACTAATTTATAAGTGGGTATTAGACATATAGGGTAATCATACTAAAATCTGTACACCTAAAAAAGCTAAGCAAGAGGGAGGACCATGTGTAAGATGCTCAGTCCTCATTCATAAAAGCAAATGGGATAGACATAGGAAGAGGGAGAAAACAAGACAGGAGCCTACACCACAGAGAGCCTCTGAAAGAGCCTACCCAGCAGGGTATTAAAGTGGATGCTGAGACTCAAAGCCAAGCTTTGAGCAGAGTGCAGGGAATCTTATGAAAGAAAGGAGAGACAGAAAGAACTGGAGGGAACAGGAGCTCCATAAAGAGAGCAACAGAACCAAAATAACTGGGCACAGGGGTCTTTTCTGAGACTGATACTCCAACCAAGAACCCCTGCACAGATGTAGCCATGGCAGCTCAGTCTCCAAGTAGGTGTCGTAGTAAGGGGAACAGGGGTTGTCTCTGACATGAACTCAGTGGCTGGCTCTTTGATCACCTCCCCCACCCCTGAAGTGGGGAGGGGAGCAGCCCTTATGAAACCACAGAGGAAGACAATGCAGTCAGTCCTGATAGGCTCAGAGGCTAGAGTCAGATGGAAGGGGAGAAGGACCTCCCCTATCAATGGACTGGGAGAGGTACATGGAAGAATAGGGAGGGAGGGCAGGATTGGGAGGGGCTGAAGGAGGGGGCTACAGCCAAAATACAAAGTGAATAAATTGTAATAAATTTTAAAAAATATGAAACAAATATTTTTTTAAAAAAAAAAAGCGGGCTTGAGGGGAAAATATTTTTAGAGAAAAACAATATATTCCATTGTTAGGGACAATATGACAATTCTAAATTTGAATGCCCCCAATAGTGCAGCATCAAAATACATAGAGCAAAAAAATTTTAATGGTGTTTAATAAAGTACCCTTCCGAGAATCATAAACAAGTTAAGTCAGAGAATAAGACTCATCAAATCAAATCAGATCTAGTTTGCTCTTAGGTTTTCATATCCCTGATAATTGTTTAATAAAGGCATCCAATAATTCTGAAGACCAGCTCCTCTGCCATGTCCATCTTTCCACTAGACTTTCTAAATAGTACAAATGTTTTACATCTACTGCCTAACTGAGGTAGTTGCTAGCCACGTGTGGCTCTCGTTGGTTTAAAATATGTGCAGTGCAACTGCAAAATTTTTAATGGTATTTCATTTTGATTAATTTAAGTATAAAGAACTAACTATAGTTAGAGGTCAACACCACTTTAAATTAATTCAAATAGCATTGTTAAATGCTCCATTACTCCTCTTCATTCTCCTTTGAAAGGAATCATTAAACTATTACTCAGTATTCAAAGAATATATCTACTATGTCCATATCTCTTTCAGATATGCACATCAATCCTAAATTGACAGGTTTGAACATCTATTCTGGCTTCCGTTTAAAACACTAACTCTGGAGAGAAGAGTGGAAAGACAGCTCAGTGGATAAAACCCTCGCTGAGGACCAGGGAGTGGGTCTTTCCCAACCACAGAAAAGTTGTGGCAGGCATGGCCGGCCAGCTACAATTCCAAGTGAATAGCAGGGAAAAAGGGATATCAGGGTGAGCTAGTTAGTTAAACTAGATGAATCAGTGAGCTCCAGGTTCAATGAGAGAGCTTACCTCGATAAATGAAGTGTAGAATGATCAAGAAAGATGCCTGACATCAGCCTCCAGCCTGCACACGTACACACTCACAGATACACTCATGTACACACCATTCACACATACATACAAAATAATTGCAATAAATATCCCCTAAGTATTTTTCTCTCTTATTCCTAAGGTATTTTGTAATCTAACTTTAACTGGTAAGTTGCAGAAACCCCACAATTACTGATTACTTGATTTATTATTTGATTACATTCTTGTACCATGGGATGATAAAGGGAATGTCAGGGAAAAAAAAATAGTTGCTGCTTTATTATATTGTCAGGTTACCACTCTCTTACTCTCAACTTTTCAATGATTTCTCCAGACTTTTAATATAAATTCCAACCAAAATCAGTGGATCAGTTGTCTGTAAAGCCCCTCATGCTCTGCTCCTTTCACATGCCTGACACTTTTTTTCTCTCTTACCATGTCTCTTTCAGTGAGTTGCAGCCAAACAAAACTCCATTCACCATTCACCACTTCTCCAGAAAACACCAAGCATGCTGCTGTCTCAGGGCATGGGAAACTCTGTTTTTTTTGGGGGGGCGGGGGAAGGGGGCAGAAAGGGGCTGCCTCACTAGTAGGTAACTTAGGACAGTCTTAACTATCCTAATGAAGACCCATTGTTAACCACGTGTGAAGCAAAATAGACATAACTCTCCAGTTAAAGTCCAGAAGTCAATGATAAGCATTCTATTTCCATAGTCAACAGAAACTCGTGTCCCTTCTGTTGTGAAATCCTGCCTTCCTAAGAGATTTTAATCACCTGCCTAAAGGAGTACACTAATGCACACTGTCAGTCACATCATAAGTGTTTTCACTAGCATTTACTCAAGAAATTTGGGAAATGTTTGTTTCTATTTTAGGAGATGACTCCATGACTGGACATTATTATCCATTCAAACTCCAGTGGCCAGCCTTTTCTCACATAGTAGTAGTATTCTTAACAACAATGACACAGGTAAAAATATTTTCATCTATGCTGGCGAAGGACTTCTAAAACCAATAATGACAAGCTCTACACTTCTACTACCATGACAGTTAAGTGATAAAAGATTATAGGAATGTAATCACTAGTGTCTTCCAGTCTAGTTGCTAACCCAAACATGTAATTATGCCCTGTTTCAACACATAAGAAAGATATGTTTTCCTCATTGCAAAAAAGAGGTGCTAAACTCTAAGACATTTAGTGTATCTATTAAATTCCCCCAAGCATTCTTCTATATTCTCTTAGCTTCCCCGCATCTGGAGGTGGTTATATAATGCACCATATTTTTAGAAGTCTCACCTAGAAAACTGATACACAATGGTGAAATTGGATGGGGATAATAAGGTAAGCTCTCATGTGGAAAATATAAGTAGTCACTGGTCCATAACAGTAACCAATTCCCACGCCTGAAAAATTGCAAACTCTACACCTAGTTATCAGGTCAATAGAGAAAAATTTACCTTGTATTGTCCTCTGTCGTTCCTGGGTTTGAATCTAGGAAGTCATTTTTATTTTAATACTGTCATCGGAAATGAGCTCTGGAAAATGAATAGGTTTTAATAAATCATTAGTAAAATTCAATATTCATTTTGAAAAATTAAAAGGAATTTTAAAAATAAGTACTTCAAGATGACAAGGATTAAGATTGATATTAAGAGCGTAGAAAATAAAAATATATAGAGAGAGCCTTGATTAGAGTTACTATTACAGTGATTAAACACTGCGGCTAAAAGCAACTTTGGGAGGAAAGGGTTTCTTATACTTTCACATCACAATGTATCACTGAAGGAAACGAGAACAGAAACTCAGTCTAAGCAGGAAGCTGGAGGGAGAGCTGACGCAGAGGTCATGGAGCAGTACTTCTTGCCGGTTTGCTCCCTGTAACTTGCTTACCTTGCTTTCTTATAGAACCCAGGAACACCAGCCCAGGAGTTAACTATCGATAACGGGTTGGACTCTCCACCATCAACCACTAATTAAGAAAATATCCTGTCCCCATCAGGTCTTTCTATCTCCCTCTTCTTCCATAAGGATTCTGGTACCATGCCCAAAGTTTGGCTATGAGTATAAGTATCTCCTTCGATACCCTAGTGGGTAGAGTCTTTCAGAGGTCCTCTGTGGACAGATCCTGTCCTGTTGCTTGTCTTCTCCTACTTCCAATGTCTATTCTGTTTGCCCTTTTGAATGATGATTAAACATCTTCCCTAGGGTCTTCTTTCTTGCTTAACTTCTTTAGGAGTACAGACTTTAGTATGTGTATCCTATATAATATAGCAAATATCCACTTTTAAGTGAGTATGTATCATGTGTGTCTTTCTGCTTCTGGGTTACCTCACTCAGGATGATCTTTTCTAGTCCCCACCATTTGCCTGCAAATTTCATGATTTCCTTGTTTTTAATTGCTGAGTAGTATTCCACTGGGTAAATGTACCACACTTTCTGTATCCATTCCTCCACTTAGGGACATCTGGGTTGTTTTCATATTCTGTATCTTACAAATAAAGCTGGTATGAACGTAGTTGGGTAAATGTCCTTATTGAATGGTGGGGTATCTTTTAGGTATATCACTAGGAGTGGTATAGCTGGATCTTGAGGTAGCCCTCTTCCTAATTTATTGAGGAAGCACCAGATTGATTTCCAAAGTGGCTGTACAAGTTTACATTCCCACCAGTAATGAAGGAGGGTTCCCCCCTCTCCACAACCTCTTTAGCATGTGTCATCCCTTGAATTTTTGATTTTACAACAGAGCCAAAATATCTGGGCCCAGTGCAGCCTGTAGAGATTGATACTCCAACTAAGGACCATGCATGGAGAGGACCTAGACGCCGTTTTCAAAGGAAGACAAACGGCTGCTCAGTTACCAAGTGAGTTCTCTAATAAGGGGTATAGGGGCTGTCTCTGACATGAAATCAGTGGCCAACTCTTTGTTCACCTCCCCCTGGGGGGGGGTACAGCCTTACCAGGATACAGAGAAAGATGATGAAGCCAGCCTTGATGAGACCTGATAAGCTAGGGTCAGACAGAAGGGAAGGAGGTCCTCTTTTATCAGGGTACTAGGGAAAGGGCATTGGGGGAGAAGTGGGAGGGAGGGTGGGACTTGGAGGAGACAAGGGAGGGGGCTACAGCAGTGATACAAAGTTAATAAATTGTAATAAATAAATATAAAAATAAAATATTTTAAAATGTTCATTCCCTTGTTAAAAAAAAAAAAAAAATTCTATAGCCAGATCCTGTGGAGGCATTTCCTCAGTTAAGGACCCCTCTTTTCAGATGACTCTAAGTTTGTGTAAAGTTGGCATAAAACTAGCCATTACAAGGCGTATTTTATATTTTGTTTTCATAATACAACAATGCTTAAAATTAGAAAGAACAACAATATACAAGTACGGAAGTGAGAAAGAATTATAGGGTCACAGAATCATGAATACAATTAGGTAAATTTATACACTGTTTACTACTTATAAATATATGGTAACTAATTTCAAATATAAATAGATTTCCTTATAATAGTCACATATATAGTTATATATTATATATAATAGTCATATATATTTATATACATAATAATCTTATATATCATGAATATATGATAGAATTCTTTCTAAAATAATACTAGACTCTGTTTTCTTTCCCAGTGCTTTTTTCTTTTGCTCTTCTTGTCATCACCAGGTGTGTGTATGTGTGTGTGTGTGTGTGTGTGTGTGGTGTGTGTGTGTATATAAAATTCCCTTTGTTCATTGCCTTCCCATAAATATAAATTTGACCTGATTAATGTAAGAAGTTCATTTATCATTTGTAGTCTCTAGTTATTAGACCAGTGCCTAGCACAGAGTGGGCTTGTAGCAAATGGCTTATTAAAACAGTGACACAAATTCCCTTGTGTTCTTATAGAGATTTAAAAGCCTGTTCGCTTTCCTGCCCAGTTCCATAATACCTCTTGTCTAATTTAAAAGTCTTGATTTTGCAGAATATATTCAAAATGAGGCACGGAAGCAAAACAGGAGTTTTGTTCTTCAACTTCCAAAGCACGCCTTAAATTAAATCATACTCTATTTTTTTTTTCTCACATATATTGTGAGGGCACCTTTGCATGTAGATTAAAAAAAAAAGCGACTCCCAATCCCAAGTTAGAAATTTTCAGGTTAAACAGGGGAAGAATTCCCATTAAATGAGAAAATTAACATTGTAAGGATCATTTCTTTCAAGATAAAAATAGAACTACTATTAAAGTCTCGTAGAAAGCATACTTCTAATAAGAATTCTACCAACACAGCCTTCAAAAAGGACTCAAGGAAGCTGCTGCACATAGCTTCATTATAAATAACCATTAATGTCTACCAATCAGCATTCTAATGAGTTGTCTTAAAATTCCCCTTCAAGAAATGATAACACTTAACTTTCTGGAAAAGGTCATTACTTGAAAATAGGCTTATTTTGCCTTACATTACAGTGTGAAATTTCTTTTCTTTCGGAACACGGAAAATAAGGTAACACAGGTAGACGACTTAAGAGAGATGATTTACAACCCACTTACACAAAGACATTCACAGTTTGTTCCAAACGAAAGCTAGGACTGCAGAAACAGTCTCTATAGGCTTGGTCCACTGCCGTGATTTCACTCAAATAGTGCAGGCTGGAGCCTTGCTTAGGTGAGCAGGTGGATGCAGATGAAAATACTAAAGAGAAAGGTGGTGCTGACCAGCGGCAAGGTGTGAGCATCAGAAACCTAAACTGAGACTAAACCAATGCTAGACTTGAAAAGACGTTTGCTTGCAAGAGTTTGCCTACTCAGGAAACCATTTGTCCTGTGGAGGCAAATAATTTTACTTAAAAACTGCAAAGGGACCAGTTGATTTTTGTTTTATATCTGTTAAAGCTTTTTATTTTTTTATATTATTTTATTGTGACAAGGTGTGCTATTTGTTTCGGTAGCAACTTTTAAAATTGTTTTTATTATTATTATTTCTATTATTATTATTATTATTATTATTATTTTACAATTTATTCATGTTGTATCCCAGATGTCACCCCTTTCTCATCCCCTCCTGGTCCCACCCTTCTTCCCTCTTCTTTCCCTATCCCTCTCACCTAGTCCACTGATAGGGGAAGTCCTCCTCCCCTACTGTCTGACTCTAGCCGATCAGGTCCATAAGGACTGCCTGGATCCTCTTCCTCTGTGGGCTGGGTAGGTCACCCCATCAGGAAGAGCTGATCAAGGAGCAAGCAACCGAGTTTATGTCAGAGACTGTTTCTTCTTCCCTTACTAGGGAATCCGCATGGAGACTGAGGTGTATATGGCTACATCTGAGCAGGGGTTCTAGGTTCTCTGTATGCATGTCTTTAGTATATGCATCGGTGTCTGCAGTTCCCCCTGTGCCCAGGTCTTTTGGCTTTGTTGGTCTCCTTTTGGAGCTCCTGTCTTCTCCAGGTCCTTCTATTTCTCCCTTCTTCCATAAGACTTCCTGTTTGGCTGTGAGTCTCTGCATCTGCTTTGACCCCGCGCTGTGTGGAGTCTTTTAGAGGACATCTGTGATAGGCTCCAGACCTGTTCCCTCTCTGGCACTTTCTCAGAATACTGGAAATAGTGCTACCTCAAAACCCAGCTATACCACTTCTGGGAATATATCCAAAAGATTCTCAACCATACAACAAGGAAATTTGCTCAACTATGTTCACAGTAGCTTTATTCATAATAACCAGAATCTGGAAACAACCTAGATGTCGCTCAACTGAAGAATGGATACAAAAATTGTACATTTGGTCAGTGGAATACTACTCAGCAATTTCAAAAAAAGGGAAATGATGAAATTTGCAAGCAAATGAATGGAATTAGAAAATAGCATCCTCAGTGAGGTAACCCAGAAACAGAAAGACACATATGGTATATACTCACTTCTAAGTGGATATTAACCATATAATATAGAATAAACATATTAAAATCTACAGACCCTAGGGAAGGTGCTTAATTCTGATTCAGAAGGGGAAATAGCTGTGCAGACGAGAAATCAATGAACATGGTAACCTTATACATCTCACTATAACAACATTTAAACTTAAGGTCTTTCATCATTTGATCTAAGACCTAGAACTTGGAAAGTAATTCCACATTAAAAACAAAGAAATCTGGAGCGGGGTTTGGCACACAAAGATCTTAAAGTCTAGAACTCAGGAAGCAGAGGCAGGTAGATCTCTGTGAGTTCAAGAATAGCGTGATCTACAGACCTAGTTCCAGGATAGCCAGGGCTGCACAAGGAAACCCTGTCTCAGGGGAGAAAAAAAAAAACAGCTTATGTAAATTAAATTTCTGGATGAAAAACATGCCTCCTATGTATCTTCTACTCTTGCCACTCACCCCCCAAATACCTTTTTGAAATTACACCTCACAAAATAATTTGGGAAACATAAAGCATGACAATATCTATTCAACATTGTTCTATGTTATGAAAATATCGATGAAATATGTAAAATTAAACAAAAAAGAACCTTAACTGCTTGCATGAAATAATTTCATTATTAGAGATTCTGTAACAAACTACTGAAAACTACTTTGCATGATAAAGTAAATATAGCAAAACACTGGATACAACATCATTGAAAAAGTAATTGTAGCTCTGAGTAACATTAGCAAACTTTAAGAGATAAACTTTAAAATAAAAAATGAAAGCGTGGGGATACAGAAAGAACCAGGGGGACAGGAGCTCCCAAAGACGACCAACAGAGCCAACAAATCTGGGCCCATGAGGGTGCCCTAAGGAGTCTGATGCACCAACCAACGACCATACATGGAGAGGACATAGACCTGCTGCTCAGATGTAGCCCATAGGCTCAGTTTCTATGTGGGTCCCCTAGTGAGGAAAGCAGGAGCTATGTCTGACATGGACTCTGTTGCCTACTCCTCAGTCACTTCCGTTTGGCAGGGCAGCCTTGCCAGGAAAAGAATGCAGCCAGTCCTGATGAGACTTCATAGGCTAGGAGGAGGGCTCCCCTTTTCTGAGGGATAAGGGAGAGGAACTGTTGGGGGAGATAAGGGAGGGAGGAAGGGTGGAACCCGAACCCATATTAGATAAGAGAGGGGGCTATGATTGGGATGTAAATTGAATAAATTTAAAAATAAATTTAAATTAAAAAAAATAAATAACAGACCTGTTAGGTTCCTACCTGCCTCCAGGTGTGACTGCATACCCTGCCACCAACTAAGGATGGGGCTTCTTCTCTTCCAGAAGCCCATCACTATATAACCTGGAAATTTTGGTTCCTCTCCCCTTTCCTCTCTCTCTGCCCTTCCTGCTCCCCCCAACCAGTCTGCTCTCTGTCTCTTTCTGTGTCTCTCATCTTCTCCCCTCTTTCAGCATTGGCCTCCACCCTCTCTCCCTCCTATGCTACTCCTAATAAACCTGAATTTATATAATATAGCCTCATCTCATCATTAGCTCATCCTGGTTTAATCAATCAATAGCATCATCAAAAGTAAAATATACTCACAGATCCTTCAGCATTAATGTTTAGCCCTAATGTGAAGTGTTGGTAGAGTGTAATGATGTGTAGAGTAGATTCACTTACAGTGATAAATTAGCCACTCTAATGTGGGAGGTTGTGCATGTGTGCAATTAAATTATATTGGGGATTCCCTGTGCTTTCTCCCAAAATTCCCCGCAAAAGCCAAAACTACTCTTTAAAAAAAAAAAAATTCAATTTAAAAAATGTAAATTCATAGAACAGTGTTCTTTGGAATAGCTATATAAAAAGAAGTATTTCATCATGCCTATTACAGATTTAAAACGATTAATTGTATGTTTTTAGCTCCTTGGGGAGATAAAAACATATGAGAATGACTTTTAAACAGGAATATGAAAAGGTGTTTAAAAGGGAGGGAATTATTATGAATAAAAGACAGGGGCTATAATGATAGCAAATGGTTTCAAACAAAATGCACATAGCAATTTTGTGAGTTAATAATGAGAGAACGTAGGTATGAAAATGAGCTAAGAACTTGAAATATAATATAAAACACATAATAATGACACATAAGGCAAATGCAAATTTAAAACCTGGTCAAGGGCAGGAGAAGTGACTCTGGTTTAGAATGCCTGCTGCTTTCGCAGAAGACAGAATTTGATTCCCAGCGCTCACATGCTGGCTTATAACTACCTATAAATCCAGCCCCGTGTTATTCAACACCTTCTTCTGGTCTCCAAAGATAATGTACATGCAACTAACATACTTACAAATATGCAGTCTAAACTCATACACAAAATTAAATTAAATGTTTAAAAGCAAACTGTGTCAAGTTACCTGCACAAGATCAACACATTCAATATTCCAGCAGGGAGCCTGCTCTCACCTCTAGCTGCAGATCTATTGACATTTGGTGGCTTTTGAAAGAGTTAGTTTTCTTTAAAGGTGTGACCCTGGGTAAGTCAGATGTAAGCATAGGTTTATTGTGTAATCCAAATGCTGATTTCTATACCTCCCCCCCACCCCCTGTATATCTTGTTGCAATCCTTGTTCTGAGAATCTCTTGCCTCAATGTTATGTAAACACTGTTCCCCAATTGCTCTGGTATGCCAGTAAAGCAGCTTACAGCCAATCACTGAGTAGAGGAAAGAATAGGACTAGACTTCCTGCCAACAAGGGGAGGATGAGTTAGAAAAGGAAGTAGGGGATATAGCCACTAGCAGAGGTCCAAGAAGACATCAGAAGATAGGAGTTGAAGCAGGTATGCTTCAAAGTGCAAGTATCTCTGAGATATACACTCGGAGGAAGCCAAATTAGCTTAGAAGGTTAAGAATAGATTAACAACTGCTCAGTTCTCGTGCTGTGAAGCTTGTTAAAATACTACAAAAGAGTCTCAGTTATTTGTGTGATAGCCGTGATAAGAGAGAAACCGAGAAACAAACACAGTTTTATAAAAATAAACGTAACAATCAACCATGTTCCAGTGGATGGTCCCACACTGGGGAGTACATGGACAACACAGATTAGATTAAGTTAGGATAAGGTGGAGATGGGGTTGAATCTGGAAGGACTTAAAGGAGTAGTTGGGGATGAATATAACTGGAAGCTATTATATGTATTATGAAATTCTCAAAAATTCAAAATATTACATTTAATAAAGAAATTTCACGGAAAAGAGTTGTGTCAAGCGTGAATGTACAAATGATGCATCAACACGATTGATAGAGAACAAACTACCACATTTTGACAAAGTCACAAAGCAATAGAGCTTCTCACACCCTACTGATCTAAGTGAATTTAATTTAAAAACATTGAAAAAATGATGGGAAATGATTCAGAAATATGTACTTAAGTTGAATATAGTTGGTGGAGCTGGTTTTCCACTACTAAATGTGGGCCCAAGAAAGTCACACATTGGTTCACAGAGGGCTATGTGTAGGTATGTGCAGAATATTTTTAAGAGCTCCAAAGACATAAAGCACACGTTCACCAACAGTAAAATGGCTAAATGCATGTTGGTAAGTTCATCAAATAGAATACTAAAGAGTAATATAAATAAGGCACCAGAAGAAAGCTACTGACACAATTTTAAAATAAGTAAAACACCATGATCAAAACCAGCTCAGGAGGAAAGGATTCTTTTCAGCTAAGAACCAGATCACAGTGCCTTACTGAGGGGAGTCAGGGGAGGAACTAAATGCAGGAGCCTGTAGGCCTAAAGTAGAGGCCATGGAGGATCATTGCTTACTGAAGTGTTTCCCATTGCTTGCTCAGTCTTGCTTTCTTCTATGTTCTAGAGATACCTGCCTGTGAGTGTAATGTCCCACAATAAACTGGGTCCTCCCATATAAATAATTAATCAAGAATATGCCCTACATGTAGGCCTACAGTTTGTCTGATGGGGGAATTTTCTCATTTCAGGCTCTTATTCCCAAATAACTCTAGCTTGAATCAAACTGACAAAAAAATTAAATTAAAAAGAGCAATGAAGACAAATAAAAGTAATTTATCATACAAAGCAACTGAACACAAATTACATTTTAAGGTGGACAAGCAGTTATTGAACATGAAAATGCAATAGAAAGGCTTCTGGGATTCTGATAATATTTCATTACTTGATTTGGGAAACAGGAACAACCAACAAACATTTTATTTGTGCAACTTTCTGTGTTGTGTTGATTTGGATAAATGTTAACTTAACAATTATACCATAACTAGAGAAAACATTTTTTTAATACTGAGAGATTATATAGACAAAACAGGGCAGAAGGATAGAAAGAGGACTAGGAGAGACAAATGGAATGGGGGAGGAGGAGGACTCTGTGGAGGTGATGTAGAAAGCTACTACAGTGAAAACTCAATGGAATGAGTGACCTTAGCAAAGTCAGCAGTGGGGGATTTTCAGTGCAAAGGACCCATCCTCTATAATCAGGCAAGACTCCTAGCAGTGAGACTGGGACACCAACCCAGCCACAAAGCCTTTGACCTACAATCTGTCCTGCCTGAAAGACAAAAGGGAGCATTGGTGGTACAGAATTTGTGGAAGTGGCCAGTCCATCCCTGGTCCAACTTGAGGCCCATGCCACAAATGGAAGCCTGCCTGGGTGGCCAGGAACCAGAGGCAGGACAGCCTGGTATCCCAGGATACAACTAAATCCAACTGGCAAAAAAAAGAAGTCAGTGAAATAATTCCCAATAATATTCTGTTATATTCATAGATCAGTGTCTAGCCCAGTTGTCATCAGAGAGGGATCATCCAGCAACCGATTGGAACAGATGCAGAGATCCACAGCCAAATGTTAGATGGAGCCAAGGGAGCCCCTCAGAAGAGAGAGAAGAAGGACTGCAGGAGTCAGAGTGGTCGAGTTCACCAAGAGAACAGAGGCCCACAGAATCAACTAAGACTCACAGGGGCTTAGACTGAGGAGACAAACACGAACCCTGCATGGGTTTGAGCTAGGTCCTCTCCATATATGCTATGGTTTTGTAGCTTGTTCTTGTGGGACTTCCAACAGTGGGAGTGGGCGTGTCTGTCTCTTTTGCCTGCGATTGGGTCCGTTACTCCTAATGGGTGGCCTCAGTCTCATTTTATTTTGTCAGGCTATATTCAGTGGATAATGAGAGACCTGCTCTTTTTTTTTAGGGGAAAAATAGGAGGCTTTGAAATAGGAGGAGTGAGGAGGTGTGTGAAGAAGGGACAAGGAGGAATGAAGGGAGGAGAAACTATGGTCGGATGTAATGTATGAGAGAAGAATAAAAGCATTTTAAAAAAACAGGGAAATAAGAAAGAACTAAATAATAAAATAATTAAAATAAAAATCCATAAATATGTATAAAAGAATAATTTAAAATTTGATCAGAGAGTATGTTTTTATTTATAAATGCGTACTTACTCAAATATATACTTAGTTAAGAAAGAACAAGAAATGTTAAGAACTTCCTACTAAAATATATTGGGCATATCCAAAAGCACAGTCAAGTAAAAATGTATGCAAATGCATGTATTGTTAGGATAAAAGTCTGAATCTAAAGGCTCAATATCTGATCTGAAACACTGAAATAAAAATAGTCAAAGACCTATTAATAAAATAAAATGTTCACTGATCTTTTTTTCAAAATTGGACAAAACCATTTCAAGAATTACATAGACTAGGAAATGATGAAAATGGGAAATGAATAATTAAATAAAGAGTAAAACACTTAGTAGGCTGTGAAGTTGTTGAAATGATTATAAGGACTTACCAGGTGGTAAATACAATCAAACTGGAATTCAGGAGTTTAAGGTTGGGGGTCCATATATGCAAGACCACTCTGGGCTAAGTGTTACCCAGGTGTATGTGTAAACTAAAACTGTGGAGTTGAGCCCACAACTATAATGCCAGCACTTTATAAGTGGAGACAATTGCAAATTGAAGGTCAGCCCAGGCCACAAAGACAGACTCTGTCCAAAAACTAAAACCAGGAAATAATACTATAAACCAGGTTCTATTATTGAAAATAAAGAACCAAACAGACCTTTAGAACCCACTACAGTAATCTAATCCTGAGATAAGTGAGACAAAAATATTTATTTTCTACTACAGTAAAGCTGTATTTTTTCTTTAAACCCCAAATTCTGTTATTTAAAAACTCATATAGACTAAGCATTTAATTATAAAAAGAATAAAGTATTGAAAAGGAAACCAAAGTCTGCATTTAAACTTGGGTATTTGAAAAACCATAACTAAGACAGAAAACCATTATTTTTTTATTCAGCTTGACACCACAAAATGGAAAAGAAAAAAAAAATGTGAGAAAGTGATTAAAGCAAAGAGTCTGGAGGTCACACTGTGAGCATGGAGGATGGAGTATGACTTTGCTATGGTGCCTTACTGCACACTGTAGCATTAGTAGCAAAATTCTTGACCTCTAATACTAGACTCCATTTAATATGTCTACCCCATCTCCCATCGATAAAAATAATTCTTCCAAACATTGCCACTCTTATATGTGTAGGAATATTTTGGCTGGAATGTCAGCGTTGTACCTCATAGGTGTCGTAACTAGGTAAAATTGTTGATGTCTTTTCTCCCCCAATAGCTTGCAGATAGCATTTCCGGAACTACGATTTCTAGTCAGCAAGCAGGAAGCTTCCAGCTTGGTTTCAATTTTACTTCTCCGTGTTCTCTATTCAAAGTGCATGTTAGCATCAGCAAAGGGGTTTTTATCAGACTGGCCACTCAAGTTCATTTGTTTGAATACTTGATCCCTAGTTATTGGAGCTATTTGGGAAAGATGGTGAGGTGTGGGCTTGGAGGAGGTGTGTCACTAAGGGAGTCATGTGAGGTTTCGAAGACTCATATGTGTTCCCTCTGCTTCCTCCTTGTGGGCTGGGATGCCTGCGCTCAGCTGTTGCTTCTACCATGCCTGCCTGGTGCCATGTTCCCCATCATGATGGTAATGGATTCCTATCCATTTGGACTGTAATCCCAAATAAACCCTTCTGTCTGGAAGTAGCCTTGGTCATGTTGTTTTATCATAACAATCATAAATTAACTAACACAGCCACCGAGAGTAGTGCCATTAGCCTTTGTTTGGGAGCTTCTTAGAGTGCCTTGGCCAACAACCAGTTAGGAGATATCCCAAACCTTGCACTAGGGTTTTGGTTTAAGCAGTTCTATACAGAGAACAAGGATATCAGTATATGGTAGACCATGAGTTTTATACGATTAAACGTTTATTTAAATGTATTACCATTTTTATGATTTCATCAGAGTGTTTTCAATTGTTAATTTTTTAATTTTGATTTTATGATGAAGAATTCAAGTTAATCAGGATTAAATAATTTATCTCAGAGCACAAATTAGTGCTGTGCCATTGTAATGTATAAGCAGCAGCTTAGAAAGTCAGGTGCTGCAGTATATATCTACTCCCTAGCACTTGCAAAGTTCAATCACAAAGATCAAAAGTTTCAGAAAAACCTAGACTAAGCAGTGAGTTTGAGGCCAACACGAACTGCAAGAGACAAGTGCCAGTTCAGTCAAAAGGCAAAACAATCACAATAATGGCATATTTCTCCAAGAAATGCTAAAGGCTGGAAACCTTAGAATGCTGTATTGCAGGGCTTAAAAGAAAAACAAAAACAAAAACACAATTAACAACAAACCTCCTAAAGTAAAACACTATGCAAAGCAAAGTTTGTCTTCCTGCTTTCAGACTCAAAGAAAAAATAAAAACACCCCAACACATGGATAATTCATGACCACTAATCCAGAATTCCCTGCCATACTTAAAGGAATCACACATTTGGAACACAAAGATAAAAGCAAGAAGAGAGGAAATGAAAAATCTCACCAGAACCGTAGCAGAGCAAATAAAAAGTAAAAGAATCAATGCTAGAAAAACAAAACAAATCAAAATAAGCAAAAGATAGAAACAACCGAATGTCCTTGTTGTATACTTGAGCATCTTTTGGATATTTGTCTAGGAGTGGTATAGCTGGATCTTGAGGTAGCACTATTCCTAATTTGCTCAACCATGTTCTTAGCAGCTTTATCTGTAATAGCCAGAATCTGGAAACAACCCAGATGTCCCTCAATTGAGGAATGGATACAGAAATTGTGGTACATTTATACAATGGAATACTACTCAGCAATTAAAACTAAGGAAATCATAAAATTTGCAGGCAAATGGTGGGACTAAAAAAATCATCTGGAGTGAGGTATCCCAGAAGCAGAAAGACACACATGGTATATACTCACTTATAAATGGATAGACATAAAATCTAGGATAATCATACTAAAATCTGTACACCTAAAGAAGCTAAGCAGGAAGAAGGGCCTTGGGTAAGATGTTCAATATTCATTCAAAAAGGCAAATGGGATAGTCATCCAAAAAAAAGGTGAAAATGAGGAACAAGACAAAAACCTACCACAGAGGGCCTCTGAAGGACTCTACCCAGCAGGTAAAGCAGATGCTGAGACTCATAGCCAAACTTTGGGCAGATGCAGGGAATCTTATGAAAAACAGGGAGACAGAAAGACCTGAAAGGTCTGGAGCTCTACAAGGAGAATGACAGAACTAAAAAATCTGGACCTAGAGGTCTTTTCTGAGACTGATAATTCAACCAAGGACCATGCATGGAGATAATGTAGAACCCCTGAAGAGATGTAGCTCATGGCAACTCAGTCTCCAAGTGGGTTCCCTAGTAATGGGAACAGGGACTGTCTCTTACATGAACTCAGTGGCTGGTTCTTTGATCACCTCCCCCTGAGGGAGGAGCAGTCTTGCCAGGCCACAGAGGAGGACAATGCAGCTAGTCCTGATAAGACCTGATAAGCTAGGGTCAGATGGAAGGAGAGAAGGACCTCCCCTATCAGTGGACTTGGAGAAGGACATGGGAGAAGATGAGAAAGGGAGGGTGGGATTGAGAGGGAATGAAGGAGGGGGCTACAACTGGGATAGGAAGTAAATAAACTGTAATTAATATAACAGATAAAAATTTTAAAAAGACATACACAAACTGGATGATGGAATCCAGCACGCTGCCTGAAAGAAACTTGCCCTGTGGAGAAAGACATACACAGATGGAATGTCAAAGCATTTGCTGTATTTCTATTTGTTCACTCATCAGTCATTTACTTGAATACCTGAATGGTCCCATGAGCTACTACATTCAATGAGACAAGAACAGGAGCTGTTCTATTTACTCATGTTTTCTTGGTTTTGTTCTTATCTAAAAGATAAATATATTACATGTGATAGAAAAGACATTTGTTCATGGGTATTATATTTTCTTCCTCACAAAGAAACTTATAACACCACTATGTAATGTCTCATAAAATTATACAAAATTTAATCATGTTAAATGAGACTGAAGATATGTTTTAAAATTTAAGTCAAATAATTAGATTATTACTTGCCTTATCATTAATATGACATTAGGAATTAAATTGTCAGTTCTCTTGGATTTGGACAGGAGTAAGTGTTTATATTTCTACGACTTACTGGCAATGTGTCCTTCCATATCTTATTTAACCTGTGTATGATTGTGTCCATATTTCCTTGAAAAAAAATGTGGCAACAACAACAAAGATGAAAAGTAAAAATTATAACTAGTAGCTCAGAGCTCTTTTTTTAAGACAGGATTATGCAAGTAAAAAGATTAAAGGTAATGTTTAGTATGTAGTAGGCTCACAACAAATTCTGTAGTTTGGATATTTTGTTCTGAAAACAAAGCTTATTCATGATAAAACTGAGTCAAAATTGAGTACTTTAGCTTTTCCCTACCTTAGATCATCAGCATTTCTGGCCTCAGACCACTGCAAACATAACTGGGCAGTGCAGTTTGGGAAAGGAAAGTTCAGCTCTAAGGAATTTTGAAATCATATTTTGATAGTCTATCATTTGGGCTTTTTCCTTTTATTTATACACTACTACTCCTAGAAACTTTGAAATTGCTAATGGTTACATTTAATTAGAAAAGGGAAACAATAACAAATCCAATTACTAATGCTTTAATAAATAATGTTGTTTTATGTATTATGCATGATAATGTATAAAGAAAAGTACAAATATTAAATACTCTCTGATATACATGTAGATGACAAAATTAAAAGAACTACTTGAGATAAGCAAGGGGATAAGCAAGTGGGGGGGAAAATGGAACAAGGGAGTGTAACAGGAAACAAACATGAGCTAGGGACACAAGGAAGAAAAATGGAATGAAACCCATAATTCTTTTTCTTCCCCACAATTTGTGAGCATTTTACTTTTTCTAATACACCTATTTTTTAATCATAAAAAAGTAATAAAGATTACACACAACTGTGCAAAAGGAGAGAAGGTCCTATGATTCCAGTGGTTGGATTTGACATCTTTCTTTCTTTCTTTTAAATGTATTTATTTACTTACTTACTTATTTATTACAATTTATTCACTTTGTATCCCCTCTGCATCCCCTCCCTCACATCCTTCCAGTTCTCCCTTCCCTTCTTTCCCCCTTCCCCTGTCCCTTCTCCACCAAAAAGGGGACCCTCTTCCAATATACCAAGCCACATCAGACTGAGCATATTCTCATCCCTGAGGCCAGGTCAGGCAGCCCTGCTAAGGGGAAAAGATCCAAAAGCAGGCAATAAAGTCTATGTTAGAAACAGCACCCCCTCCCTTCGTACTCTCCCCAGGTGACCCACATGAAGACCAAGCCACCCATTGGTCACATATGTGCAGGGGCCTAGGTCCAGACCATACGTGCTCCTTAGTTGATTTCTCAGTCTCTGTAAGCCCCCATGGTGCCTGGGTTAGTTGTCTCTGTTGGTCTTCTTATGAGGTTATTTTTCGCTCCAGGTCCTTCCATCTTTCCTCAAACATTTCCGCAAGACTGCCAGAGCTCTGCTCCATGCTTGGCTGCAAGTCCCAGAATCTGTCTGGATTCCCTGCTGGCTGGAGCTTCCCAGACAACAGTCAAGTTAGGCTCTTGTCAGCAAGCATGGCAGAGAATCATTATTAGTGTCAGGGGCTGGCTCTCTACCTTAGAGTGGGTCTCAGGTTCGGCCAGTTATTGGTTGGACATTCTCTCTATCTTTGTTCCCTCTTTATCCCTTGAACTTCTTGTAGGCAGGGTAATTTTTCAATCAAAAGTTTTGTTGGCAGGTTGTTGTTCCCTTCCTTTCACTAGTCTTGCCTGGCTAGGAGGTGGTCACTTCAGTCTTCATGCCTCCCGATGTTAGGAGTCTCAGGTAGAGTCACACCCATATCCTCTCAGGAACCTACACTGCCATAGGCATCCATCTCGACAAACAGATACCCCCTCAGTTTCCCTTCTTTTTTCCATCCCTCTCACCTCCCACCCCATTCTCCCCACATCTGATTCTCATCCTTGTTTCCCTCCTTATTCTATCTCCTGCTGTTCATACCATCTTCCCTCTGTTCATTCACTTCTGCTCTCTATTGTGACTCCCCTTCTGAGTGACACGCTGACACCTTTCCTTGGGCCCTCCTTTTTCACTTACCTTCTTTTGGTCTGTACATTCTAGTATGATTATCCTGTACTACAATAGGTCTAATATCTGCTTATAACTGAGTACACACCATGTGAGTCTTTTTGGGTCTGGGTTACCTCACTTAGTATGACCTTTTGTACTTCCATCCATTTGTCTGCAAATTTCATAATTTTCCTTGTTTTTAATTACTGAGTAGTATTCCATTGTGTAAATGTACACAATTTCTTCTGTACCTCAATTTCTTCAGTTGAGGAACATCTAGGTTGTTTTAAGTTTCTGGCTATTATGAATAAAGCCGCTATGAAAATAGTTGGGCAAACATCCTTGCTGTGTGGTGGAGCATCTTCCGGGTATATACCCCATAGGTATAGCTGGGTCTTGAGGGAGAACTATTCCCAATTTTCGGAGAAATCACCAGATTGATTTTCAGAGAGGTTATCCAAGTTTACATTCCCACCAGCAATGGAGTAGTGTTTCCCTTTCTCCACATCTTGACCAGCATGTGTTGTCACTTGAGTTTTTGAACTTAGCCATTCTGATGGGTGTAAGATGAACTCATAGAATTATTTTGATTTGCATTTCTCTGATGGCTAAGGACATTGAGCATTTCTTTAAGCAGTTCTCAGTTATTCGAGATTCCTCCAGATTGAATTCTCGGTTTAGCTCTGTCCCCCATTTTTAATTGGATTATTTGATTTGTTTATTTTTAATTTTTTTATATTCCTTGTATATTTTTTATGTTAGCCCTCCATCTGATGTAGGATTGGTAAAAAGGTCTTTCTTACCACACTCTCTGATCACTGTTTGCCAAACATATGGAATTATTTGGTTACCACCACCAGTATATTGTTGTTTGTCTGCTTTTTCAAGTTGACAGTTTTCATGCTGTTGTAGTTTTAAAAGTCCATGATATTCTCTCACGCTGATGTGCAATAATTTGCTAACCTATTTGCTTTCATTGAATTATTGGTTTTTTAATCGTAAATAATGTTGTATAAACATCTTTGCACATGAAGATTATTAATTTTTTACAATGCATATACACTAATACAGTCATAAAAAGAAAACAAAGATATGAAGAAACCAGTAAAGGCCATCAACACTCACGTGGATTGTAACATTAAAATGAAACATTATGGAATTGTCGAGAAAATGAACTCCATCTGCAGGAGACAGTGTGCCAGGGAGGCTGCTGTAAGAGACAGTAATGGAGCTGTAGTCCTAATTTAACAACATGCTTCATGAAGTGAAGCTCAAATCGCCACTGGGAACTAAAAAAATTTGCACTACAAAATAAGGCTTTGCAAATTGAAGAGCTTATATGGTTTTGCTGTAGAATATTTTTCCAGTCACTGATATAAACTCTCCAGAGAACATTAATTGCTACCAAAGTTTTCAAACCTTACCCACATATATGATAAACCTAACTATTTACCAAACGATTCATTTTTGATAACTTTTTGCCTCTGACTCTAAATAGTTTTTTTTTTAATTTAAAATTCTTTGGCTAGGAATGCACATAAAAACACCAGCTCAGTCTCTGCCTCTTTTTTTATACCAGCCATGCCCAATGAACTACCTGCTCTATGTGGTTTCCCCCAACCGACTCTAAGACTGGGCCTATGACCATCTGGAGAATGTCAGATAATGTAACAGAAGCTTAACAAATATTTTTATATGGGGATTTCCTGGAATAATTAATCTACTTCATAAAGTTAGGAAGGCCTCCAATGAGTCTCAAAAATGCATGGTTGAATACCTACATGAAGAAAGCCGCAAGACCCTAGATGAGATACACTCATTCAACGTGCAGAATAATCAAAAATAATTAAATACCATCTGAAGTCAAGACCATCTGGAGTTATTTGTCTGTGGAAACATTCGATTGCCATGAGCAATTTTCTAACTTGGAAAGGGGATAAAATAGAGTAAACAGCATTGCTTTTGAGGCTGGCAAGTTGGACAAAGCCAGTAAAGTCCACAAGATAGCAACCAAAAAAACAGAGCTAGTATGACAAAATTACAGCCTGAGTCCTACAGTACCAAACAACTCCAAAATTGTTTATAGTAATGCTAATATAGAAGGCATCCCTAAAGAATTTGAGGTTTTATACTGATTGAATAGACAGAACTGAATTTATCATTATAATAAACCTTTGAGCATACATTCTGAGACTTAGAGAGAATAAATTTGGACCCCAAATCATCCTGAGGTCATATTCATAGATGTCCTTAAAAATGTATCTTTGTTTTTTCCCAGTTCACCAGAATAAATCCAAAATAGTCAACAACTGCTAGTGCTTTTGAAGTATGTTCCTGTTTTGTGGGGTTTTGTTGTTGTTGTTTTGGGGGTTTGTTTTCTGATTCAGGCAATGAAGGTATCACATTTGATTAATTTGATTAAGCTGCATTATAAAGAGTTTTCCTTCATAATTTACAGCTAATCAATGCCTGTGTCCACTATTATTCCAGGCCACAGAGAATGCATTAATATCCCCAGAGAATATTAATATTCTGTATTAATTAATATCTGTAATAATTAATACAGAAGCATATCTGTAGAGGAATTTTAATCCAGCAACATGGCTGCTCTGACAAAAGATCATATCCAACTAACTCTATTTTATTGAAACTTTCCTCTTTTGGAGTCATACTTTATTCTTACATATTATCCTTGACATTTTACTCTTACTTTCTCATTTATGCATCTACTGGTTTACATTAACAAGAATCCTTTTTACAGTAGTTGAATTTCATACACTTTGGTAGAGGCACTTTAAGAAAGACAAGCGTTATAAATACAAGTTTTCTAAGGCTTTGGAAGGAAGCCTGAATTTTACGTAAGGTTCCACTGGTTCTTTGGTTTATATTTTAAGAAATATTTTGTTAATATATTTTAGGTTATCCATGAAGAGTATTTCTCTAAGTATCTGAAATATATTTCTAGAAATGGATGTACCTAAAGAAACATATACACACATGCACACACACATAGAGAGAAAGAGTATGTGTGTATGTGAGAGAGTTAAGAAACCTAACAGAGCAGGTAACATAAGACTTCGGCAAAATGAGAGGAGGTAATTAACACAGAGACGTTTGTGGAAAGGAACATCTTACAAGAGCTGTGGCTGAGGATTAGAAACATGGGAAGAACACCCTGACCCTACATTTAGAGCTGTCTCATCCAGGTGTGGCAGACCTACTTTGGTCAGATCCAGCTGGAAACCCAGGAGCAAGCGACATGCTCACCCAGCTCAGCTTACTAGGTGTAAGTAAAGTGCAGCACAAGTAACAGAGTACAGGGGAGAACAGGAGAAAGGCCACTGATTAACGTCTCATGGTTATATGCGAAGAAATAAAGAACAAATAGGTGTCAGAATATAAGATAAATCTTTTTTATGATCTTAGCTTTGTGTATGAAATGTGTTTCTGGTTGTGATACAAAATTTATGTGAATGAAAAATGTGTTCATTTGGCTGCGTCAAAGATGAAGCATATCTGTAGAAGAATTTTAATCCAGCAACATGGCTGCTCTGGCAAAAGATCATATCCAAAGACCTAGGTCTGTCTTTCTGTTTCTAGGTTACCTCCCTCAGGGTGGTCTTTTCTAGTTCCTTTCATTTGCCTGCAAATTTCATGACTTCATTCCTGAGTAGTATTCCATTGTGTAAATGAGCCATAATTTCTGCATCCATTCCTCTGTTCAGGGACATCTAGGTTGTTTCCAGATTCTGGCCATTAAGAATAAAGTGGATATGAACATAGCTGGGCAAATGTCCTTGCTAAATAGTCGAGCATCTTTTGGATATAGGCCCAGGAGTGGTATAGTATATGCTCACTTATAAGCAGCTATTAGCTGTATAATATGGGACAGCCATACTAACATCTACAGACCTAAAGAAGCTAAACACTAAGGAGGACCCTGGGGAGGATGCTTAGATCTCATTCAGAATGGCAAACAGGATAGACACCAGAAGCAGTGGAAGAGAGGAAACAGGATTGGAGCCCACTCCAGCCAACAGAGTATGGAAATAGATGCTGAGACTCAGGGTCAAACTGGGCAGAGTGCAGAGAGTCTTATGGAAGAAGAGGAAGAGAGAGGGAGAATAGGACATGGAGGTGACAGGAGCCCAATAAGGAGACCAACAAAGCTTAAAAAAAATAACTGAGCCCATGGGGTCCTGCAGAAACTGATACACAAACCAAGGACTAGGCATGGAGAGGACCTAGACCCCCTACTCAGATGTAGCCAATTGGCAGCTGAGTCTCCACGTGGGTACCAGAGTAAGGGGAACCTGGATTGCTTGCTTCTTGGTCACTTTCCCCTGGCGATGTGGTCTTGTCAGGCCACAGAGAAAGAGGATCCAGGCAGTCCTGATGAGACTTGGTAAGCTAGGGGCAGATGGCAGAGGAGAACTCCTCCTTTCAGTGGACTAGGGGAAGGGGACAGGAGGAAAGCCTGCTTTCCTGACCAAAGTGGTCTATGGGTTAACAGAGAGGACTTACAGGAGTTGGGGGCTGTTTGCTCGGCCTGAACAGCCTGTTCACAAGGAATGCCTGCTGGTGGTGGAGGCTGGGTTTATGGGGTGAGTTTGGGGAAGAAAGGTTAGAGGAGAAGATCTTCCTAATCTTTTGCAACTGAGGTGAGAGAGGTTATGAAAACTACAGCAGGCTCCGCGCTATAGAGCCTGGGACAAAACTGTGGGGTAGAGGAGCAGGAGAGGTATGGATCTGCCTTCAGCTTACTTGCTGCCCTGGCAGGAGCCATCCCTTGGGTTCGTATGAAGTGCCTGCTGAGATTGGAGGCTAGGACAAAGTAAGGAGTGGGAGGAGGAAGTTAGAAGAGCACTGTGAAATCCACAGGAAGGGGGAGTGGGGAAGGTGTCACAGGTAATCTGCATCAGAGGTGGGATGAGACTGGAGGGATTGGACCATGAGATAAATCTGTTTTCTAATGAGACTCAAAAAGGGGAAGGATCTGGATATGAGAGGAGGGGAGGAGAAACATGGAGGAGTAGAAAGAAGGAGGGGAAATCACAATCAGAATACACTGTATGGAAAAAAACAACAACTCCATTCTCTATAAATACTTTAAATGTCAGAATATTTTTCTTCCTTTCTTTGCTATATTATATCAGAAAATATTAATCAAATATCATTTGAAAAACTCTGTGCCAAATTTTGGAGTTATAAGTGAATAAGGAATGATGACAATTTGAAGTAGCTGGGTGTTCCACCTGACTAAAGCTATATAATACGTCCACCCCCAAGATTAAATGATTTAAAACAATGCTATTTACTTGACTCATAAATGTACACCCTGTTTTAAATTTGGCAAAATGTGGCTCTGCTTGTCATCAGCTGGGCCAGCTCCAGCACTAGCTGCTAAAATCATTCCAGATCCCAGCATCCCCCCGGGGTGATTAGCAATGAATGATGTCACCTACACTCCTTAAGTTTGCCATGGCGGAAGTACAGAAACTAGCAAACTCAGAAAAAAGGGGTATGTATTAGTTCATTTATTTATGAGATTGTTGTTAAACATTTAAGCACACCACTGCAGAGCTGGCACCAAGTAATTAGAATTTGTGACTAAGAATTCCCATGTGTGAAACTATGACTGGCAAATGCATTTCTGAATATTTCAGATGAGATCTGGAATTGAGCAAAACCAACTGTGCTGGCTTTTCACACTGCTTTTCATAACCCTTTTGAATACATCTGTTATAGTGTGTGCATATTTGCAAATTGCACTGTAAATCTGTACATGAACTATTTAAGTATGTGTGTTCATTGAAAATGTGTTTTATTCTCTTATCCCTTTCATGTGCCAAGAAATAAAACAAACTACCTAGTAATTTTGCCAAAGCAACTTTCTCTACCTTGAGATATATGAACAGTGTTGTCTTACTCAAACTTTCCATTTCTAAAACAAATAATTGAGTAAAACACTTGGGGAAAAAATAGTATATATCCCCTTTAGGTTTTAAAGGCTCCAGTTCCTGGATACCTTATTCCATGTTTAATGGAATGAAACTTACTCCAAATCTTATGGAGGCAAGACCATGGTAAAGCAAAGCTACTCAACTCAGAATGTGGAGAAACAGAGACCCCAAGGCTCTAGGGCAGGACAGTCCCTTTAAATACATGTCCTGGCAACCTGCTTCCTCCAACCTGGCCCCACCTCCTAACTGTCAGTATAAATATAGGTAACTCAAAAGTGAGGTTTTGAGTTTCTTCATCTAATTATATTAAATGACTAGATCTACCAGTCAAGGACCAAAGCCTTCAATACATGAACCTTTGTGAGTCACTTCATATACAAACTATAACAATTGTCATTAGGCTGTGGTTCTTATGTTTACTATGGGTTTTTTTTCTTTTCTTTTATTGGCACTTCTGCAACTTTATTTGACATTCAGTAGGTTATTTCTCATCCCACTGTCGGTCATGTTTGAACGTAGCAGCAGGCATGTAAATTACCAATTTATAAAGATTATTTGATGAATCCTCATTTTCATTATGTTTGCTGGACAAATGTACATGGATGTGATATGGAACATCCCTTATTCCTTTGACCCAGACGGCTTTATTGAGCTTGCTATTGATAAGCACATCTGGAGACCCATCTTCTCCTTCATGGAAAATTCCCAAACGTCTTTGAGTAGCCAAGGAGCATGCTTCTTGAAGCCCAGTCTATGGATGTATTTGTGACTATTGATGAAGTAATCTCTGGTCAGCACCTCTTTGATGGCAGAATCACCCAAGAGACTGCAGGAAGAAAAGCCCTGTCCCCATTTTGTTTCTTTTTATATTATGAAGTTCAGAAAAGTTGCACTGTCTTTCCTAGTAAGATGTTACTTCAAATGTCACAGGAATAAAAGGATTTGCAGTTCTTTAAATCTGAAGAAAAATTTTAATAAGGTAAGCATATTGAACTTTAGTTTAATTTTTTTCCTTTTTTATTTTATTTTATTTATTATTAGTTACATTTTATTAACTCTGTATCCCAGCTGTATCCTGTTCCCTCATTCCCTCCCAATCCCTCCCTCCCTCCCTCACCTCCTCCCTGCCCCTTTCCAAGTCCACTGATTAGGGAGGACCTCCTCCCCTTTCATCTGACTCTGTTTTATCAGGTATCTTCAGGACTGGCTGCAAAGTCCTCCCCTGTGGCCTAGCAGGACTGCTCCTCCTTTGGGGGGTGGGGAGGTCAAAGAGCCTGCCATTGTTTAATTTGGCATTGGGAGCAAGTGGCTCTGTGTGAACAGGGTTATTTGGTGTCAGTGTATTTTATCATAAAATGAATATTTTGAGGAAAAATACAAGGATTCAGCTGTCAAATTCCTTTATCTGGAGAAGGTGAATGATTGAGTGCTCCTACCATGCAATATTATACGATCAAGACTTTTAGCCAGCCGCCAAAGCTGCAACGTTTACATATGGTAAAATTATTTCCGTCTTCAGGAGTCAGAACTGACTTACTCATCTCTATGCCTTAATACTACCACTTTTAACAGATCTATCTTGTGTAGCAGGCAGTTCTTTTCCATGTCCTTTACAAGCTCTGGCTTTAATAGGATGGTTCCATTATCCCCCTTTTATATGTTAAAAAGTTGACACAAAGAAATCAAAATAGATTTATTCAAGAATACAGAAATGTAATATGGTAGAATTAAAAGCAGATCATTGGTAGCCTTGTCTTTAAAAGACATGGCTAGTAACATTTAAATATAAAATTTGTTTGCACAATTACTTTCTACCCTCTTTTAAAAGATAGGAAATTGCCTCTTTTGGACTACCTGTGTAGTAGGTATATCATAATAAGCTAAGCATACACTGATTTTTCTTTCCAAAAATTATGTATTGCAGCATCTTTCCAGAGTTTGTAAGGTAAACCTACCTTTACCATCTTTCTGCTCCTCTGCCTAAGCAAATAAAATATATCAAACAGCTTAAAACTTAATTAAAACTGTTTTGAATTTCTGTTGTGGCTGACATGTTCCTTTTTAATAAAAAAAATGCTAAAATTATGTGGAATTTACTTTGCTATGGGGGAAGCATAAGATTGACATCTCAATGTTTTTTGTTGTTTTTTTTTTTCATAAATAAATGTGAGCTCACACAGGTTTGCATTTTTCAAAATTTTTAGACTTTGCCACTTTATTTTTTCTCTTCAAGTAGTATACAGTGTATGAAGTACACTGATGCATTTGACAAACTCAGAGTACCATTGCTCTGAAAGCTTGTATCATCATTTTGTTTTCCCTGGTTCACAAATTGTGAAATCCCCATATAAATATTTAGGAATTACAACCAGTTTCCTAAGAACTACATCAGTAAGATTTTTTAATCTGCCAGAATGACAAGGGAAGAAACCTAAAAGACATGGCCAGGAAATTTAAGTGCAAAAATCTATTTCCACCATCACATTCTCCCCCCACCCCTTTAAAGATTAGGAAATTGCTTCTTCTGGATTACCTATTTAGTAGGTATATAATAATAAACTAAGCATATACTGAATTTTTTTCTAAAATTATATATTGTATCATACTGCCCAGAGTCTGTAATATTTAATTTACATTCATCTATTTTATAAATACAAAATCTTACCATAATTTAAGTTGTAAGACTTCATCTACTTCTCCACTGGAAGGCTTATACTGCTCTTTCCATATTTGCATCATTTATTTATTTATTTATTTATTTATTTTTAAAGAACCCTGTAGGTTACTCAGTAAACATTCACTGAAAACACAGAGATGAAAGGTTTGAGGGAAGAAGATACCTGCTTCCAAAGACTTCATCTCCTCACAGAGGACAAGAAAATGCATGGTTAAAAGAGCCAATTGTGTTTCTAGGTCCCACCATTTGCCTTCACATTTTATGATTTCCTCTTTTTTAATTGCTGAGTAGTATTCCATTGTGTAAAAGTACCACAATTTCTGTATCCATTCCTCAACTGAGGGACATCTGGGTTGTTTCCAGCTTCTGGCTATTGCGAATAAAGCTGCTATAAACATTGTTGAGCAAATGTCCTTGTTGTGTGCTTGAGCATCTTTTGGATATATATATGCCTAGGAGTGGTATAGCTGGATCTTGAGGAAGCACTGTTCCTAATTGGCTGAGGAAGCGCCAGATTGATTTCGAAAGTGGTTGTACAAGTTTGTATTCCCACCAGCAGTGGAGGAGGGTTCTCCTTTCTCCACAACCTCTCCAGCATGTGTTGTCACAAGTTTTTGATCTTAGCCATTCTGGTGGGTGTAAGTGAAATCTCAGGGTCGTTTTGATTTGCATCTCTTTGATGGCTAAGGACATTGAGCATTTCTTTAAGTGTGTCTCTGCCATTCTGTATTCCTCTACTGAGAATTCTCTGTTTAGCTCAGTACCACATTTTTTAATCGGATTGCTTGATTTGCTGCTTTTTAACTTCTTTAGTTCTTCATGTATTCTGGATATCAGCCCTCGGTCAGATGCAGGATTGGTCAAGATCCTTTCCCAGTCTGTAGGCTGTCGCTTGTTTTGATGACTATGTCTTTTGCTTTACAGAAGCTTTTCAGTTTCATGAGGTCCCATTTATTGATTGTTGCTCTTAGAGCCTGTGCTGTTGGTGTTCTGTTCAGGAAGTTGTCTCCTGTGCCAATGAGTTCCAATGTCTTACCCACTTTTTCTTCTAAGCAGTTTAGTGTATCTGTTTTTATGTTGAGATCTTTGATCCACTTGGACTTTAGTTTTGTGCAGGGCAATAAGTATGGATCTATTTTCATTTTTCTGCATGTAGACATCCAGTTTGAACAGCACCATTTTTTGAAGATGCTGTCTTTTTTTCCACTGAATGGTTTTGGCTTCTTTGTCAAAAATCAAATGTCCGTAGGTGTGTGGGCTTAATTCTGGGTGGAATCAAGAGGGAAAGAGGGATACAGCAGGGATACAAAGTTAACAAACTGTAGCTAATATTAAAAAAAAATTAAAATTAAAAAAAAGAGCCAATTGTGGTGAGCTCCTCAGAGGCATCTATCTTTTCACTTTGGAAACTTGTGAATAGATGAGCAATGTGAGCCTATGTTTTCAAATGGGGATAATTTTGGTTGATATTTAGTTTAAAATTGAAAAACTAGGACTGGTAAGATATATGTCCACTTGCCACCAAACCTAATGGCTTTATTTAAATCCCTGGGACCTACATGGTTGAAAACAAACTGATTCCCCCAAGTATCTCTCTGACTTCTGTGTATTCACCATGATATGTATGCTCCAAAACACATGTCACACGCATACATACACAAACACACACACACACACACACACTTATAATAATTCTACTGGATGTTTTCTTATCATTTATTACAATTTATTCAATTTGTATCCTGTCTGTGTCCTCCTCCCTCATCGCCTTCCAATCCCACCCTTCCTTCCTCTTCTCCCCCTATGCCCCTCCCCTAGTCCACTGATAGGGGAGGTCTTCCTCCTTTCTATCTGACCCTAGCCTATCAGGTCTCATCAGGACTGGTTGCATTGTCTTCCTCTGTGGCCTGGCAAGGCTGCACTCCCAACCCCCAGGGGGAGGTGATCAGAGAGGTTGCCACTGAGTTCATGACAGAGAAAGCCCCTACTCCCCTTATTAGAGACCCCACTTAGAGACTGAGTCTATTGGCTACATTCCTTGTATCAAAGCCTTGTTCTCACATCTTTTTGTCTGTCTTTCTTAATCAGTCACATTTTCCTATGACTGACTGCCATCTCTGACTCTTTTTCCTTCTTTTAAGAAAAGCATGGTACATGTATACAATGGAATACTACTCAGCAATTAAAAACAAGAAAATCATTACATTTTCAGACAAATGGTGGGAACTAGAAAAAATCATCCTGAGTGTGGTAACTCAGAGCAGAAAGACACACCTTCTATATACTCACTCATAAGTAGATATTACCCATAAAATATAGGGTAAACACACTAAAAATCTATACTCCTAAAGGAGCTAAACAACAAGGAAGACCTTATTGTCCTTCAATCCTCATTCAGAAAGACAAACCTGATAGACATTGAAAATAGAAGACAGGGAACAGGACAGGAGTCTACCACAGAGGGCCTCTGAAAGACTACTGATCGAGGTATAGAAGCAAAGGCTGAGACTCATAGCCAAACTTTGGGCAGAGTACAGGAACATTTGATGGGGCAGGGTCATTCTTCTGCACATCATAAAAAAATTTCCTCATACTGACTTTCTATTGAATAATGATTATTTTTCTTATTAGCTCATCCTAAGATACTTAATGTTCATGAGTATCCTTGTTAATAATATAAGCATAATTATATAATAATAGCATCCTAGTATGCTAATAATGGTGTAAAATATTACAATAAATAGTTAATAAATGAAATTTCTTTTCATCTCCTCAAAAAGCTTTAGGCTTTTACTTCATTATTTGGTTTATTTTTATTGTGGTACAAGTGTTCAAGCTGGCTTCAGATTGAGTTCCACATATCTTGGCATCCTGGGCAACAGGATTATATTATATACAGGTATATTATACTATGATTTTTATGGAATAGAACCCTAAAATACTTACCAACTCTAAATGTGTATATTTAAATTTATTGACATAATGGAAAATTAAACAAGATATGGCACTATTTGCAAATATCAATTGTTTCGGTCTCAGGAATAGATACAAACACAAAATAGATACAAACATTTTTATACACACACACACACACACACACACACACACACAATGTAGTAAGATACCCAAAGTAATGTTGTTTAAAGCTAGCTCAAACAACAGTATTGTCCATGTATTTCTACTCTCTGTTCTTCTTTGGAAGATGCCATTTTCCTTTCTGCTACTGAAAAATACTCATTTTCAGTCCTAGCTTCAACTCTACCTTGCCTCTTTGAAACACGTCATATTGTGCATGAATCCTCTATGCATAGCATAGTATTTGAATTATTCATAAGTTTGCAAATTTCTATAGGAAGCCCTCATTATTGCTTCACAGTGAGCCGAGTAATCAATCCTTCAGAGCCCCCTGTAGATTTTCCTACCATAATATTAGGTGTTCCACTCTTCCCATTTATTTATGTCTCTTTCTTTCCCTCATGGGTTATAGGGTACTTAGTGGACAGTGAGCTTTAATTCACCCAATCAATACATTCTCATTAAACTAAATTTCTTTTCTCATCTGCTTTATTATGGGCTACTGAGCAAAGGAATTTGATTATTCAATATCAAATTTCTGGCATCTTTGCTAATATTTCATTTGATTTGCTTACAACCTCAGTAGCTATTATTGTGTGATCAAGCCTATATTATTTTAAACTTTTAGATTATAATATTTCTCAAAAAGTCCTGCTTACTTTACCTTGCTTTACAGAGCTTCCTCTGCAAAAACTCAAACAGGGTAATGAAAAATGCCATTATAAAAGACAGTGCTTTCCATCCTCTTTGCTTTTTGGAGTGGGGATTGAGCATTTTACCCAGAGTACTCCCTCTTGATTGGTTTCTTTAGGTGTACAGATTTTAGTGGGTTTATCCTATATTATATGTCTATATGTGTGAGTATATACCGTATGGGTCTTTCTGCTTCTGGGATAGCTCACTCAGGATGATCCTTTCCAGATCCCACCATTTACCTGAAAATTTCATGATTTCCTTGTTTTTAATTGCTGGAGTAGCGGTCCATTTTGTAGATGTACCACAATTTCTGTATCCATTCTTCAGTTGAGGGGCATCTGGGTTGAGAAGAAAACAGGAAACAAGTTAGGAGCCTCCCACAGAGGGCCTCTGAAAGGCTCTGCCCTGCAGACTATCAAAGCAGATGTTGAGTCTTATGGCCAAACTTTGGACAGAATGCAGGGAATCTTATGAAAGAAGTGAGAAATAATAGTAAGAGCTGGAGAGGACAGGAGGTCCACAAGGAGAGCAAGAGAACCAAAAAATTTGAGCACAAGGGTCTTTCCTGAGACTCATACTCCAACCAAGTACCATGCATGGAGATAACCTAGAACCCCTGCATAGATGTAGCCCATGGCAGTTCAGTGTCCAAGTGGGTTCCATAGTAATGGGAACAGAGACTGCTTCTGACATGAACTGATTGGCCTGCTCTTTGATCACCTCCCCCTGAGGGGGGATCAGCATTACCAGGCCACAGAGGAAGACAATGCAGCCACTCCTGATGAGACCTAACAGACTAGGATCAGAAAGAAGAAAAAGAAACCCTCCCCTACCAGTGGACTTGGAGAGGGGAGTGTGTGAAGAAAGGGGAAGGAAGGGAGGGGTTGGGAGGGGAAGAGGGATGGAACTAGAGGGGGGATACAAAGTAAATAAAGTATAATTTTAAAAAAAAAGACAGTGCTTTCAGACAGCATGTTATGAAAAACTTAAAATACAAAGGTGATCCAAATCCAGACAATTAATTTTACTCGGTATTTACTTATTTAACATATTCCTTTAGGTGAGTGATTGCTACAAGAGGGCATATCAGCTACTCTGCATGCCTTAGAATTCACTGTCCAATGAGACACAGGAAAGCCAGACTCACTAACTTTTCCAAAAAGCTTGTAGAACAAGGTGTCCTGTGGTATGTGCTATGGGAGGGAGAAATTCCTAATTCTTGAAATACATGTGAATTGGTCATTAATACATGAATCAAAAAGTTTTTATGTTCAAAAAGATAATATGTCACAATATTTTTGGAAGATGAAAGTAATTAATACATAGGAAGGAGAGGAAAAAACAAAGTACCAAAAACATACATGGATTCTATTCTGCATAAAATTATAATCGTGAACTGTTGAGGCCAAGAACTTTGCAAATTGCTTTTAGCACACATATGAGAACTCGCCCGATCCCCAGAGACATGTTAAAAGGCAAGTTGGTAGCCTTGGTACTGTCAATGCCTTAGATGCACAGGTGGAGGCAAAAGCATCCCTGGGCTTCACTAACTAGCCAGACTAGCCTAACTGCTGAGATCTAAGTCTCAGGGAGAGACTGTCTCAAACATCACTGTGGATGGGCTGTCTTGAGAAACACACCTAGGTTTACTTTACACTTATATGTGTAAGCAGCATACACAGAAATATGCACATGTTTACATATTCAAACAGTAAATACCAAATATTAAAAACTACTTTATAGAAATAGAATTCGATGTCCACACAATATAGGTTGAAATGGGAACACCAAATACAAAGAGATAACTGAGGAATATATTGCAATAATTCAACAAAAGGATGATGGGAAACTAATGAGAGAATACTTTAAACTCATACAAAATTAAGAATAATTAGAATTTGACAGAGAGTGGTGGTAAGTCTTGAAAATGAAGAAAATAGAAAAAAGTGAAATGAAGATAACTCCTAGAATTTTTTTTCTGATATTATGTCTCCAAGATTCTCTTATGATGTGGTCACATTAAATTTAATTTCACAAAAGAAAAGTGATTGTAGAGCAGGAATCCATTGTCAGCCATGATTTATGTGCATGTCAAGTGAAGTTATAGGAAGACAGGCTTTCCCCAAATACAGATGCCAAACATCACAGCTCTGGGCCAGACATCAAAGTCTAACTCAGACACAGAGCACAAATAACACTGTCCTGTGTCCCATGTGGTCAGATGATTTTCAAGTTACAGTGAAGTACATGAGGCCAAGCACAAGAGGTTCCAAAAATTGAAACGCTTTAGATGAGATGTGTAAATGGGATGCCAACTACACAGTGGGTTTATTTTCCTAGTGGTTAGGCTGACAAAAGCCAGTATCACCATTACACTGTTGAACACCAAAATAAAAAATATTCTTTCCAGACCCTGACTTTGATAGTCAATAGTCAGCTCAAAGCACAGAAGTCATGACAACCTGCAAAAAAAAAAGAAATGTATAGAAATAGTCCACAGGGATGTGAGGACCCAGATCCTTGTAAATATAGCAGGTCATGCAAAAGGGTCAGCACCCGGGACCGTGATGTACTCAACACTAAGAAAGAAATACAACTCATTTCCCCTAAGCTAATTTTAGATGGACAATCAATCTATTTAATTATCATCTACACAAATAAAGCCACCTCACCCTGTGATGAAAAGAAAACTAATTATAATAACAGACACAAAGAAGCACAGGAATTGCCTGCATGAACAAACCCACCATTCTGAGTTCTTAAGAACCTGCCCATCATTGCTACTGCCACAGCCACAGCCACAGCCACCACCTTGGTTTGCCTCCCAAACTGATCTTGGAACCTCTAAATATCTCCTTTCTCTGCTCCTAGCAAGCCTGGGGCATTTTATGTTTGTTTCCTTTCTCCCTAATACAGTGTGGTTCTGTTTGGTTCTCAGTGTCAAAACCACAGGAATTGCAAGCTGCTGCCTGCCAATGCCTCTACAGGCAATATCATTGCCTTATGTAGAATTCTTGCATGCAAGCATATTTGTGAGATACAAATTGCTGTCCCTTAACCTAAGAGGATAAATAGTGTATATAAAATTATAGTATCTTTTGAAATCCAATGAGATGCCTGTGGGCATAGGGATACTCTCTGGAAACAGAGTGAAATGTGACAATGTGTTGCCACTTCAAGAAGAAGCGAATGTGTAGCATCTGGGTTCTAGACAGAACTCTTCCTGTAGCTGAATAGCTAGATACACACTAAGATAATGTCAAACTACTCAAAACCCTTTTCCTTCCTGGTCTTAACAAAGTCATTATGCACATGTTCTTTACAGTAATACAAAAGAAAAAGAGACAAAACAAAAATATTAAAGAAAAGCCTGGTGAGATGGCTCCTCTCGTAAACACACCTACAGAACAAGCCTCATCATTTGAGTTTCATCCCCAGCATCTAAAGCTGGATGAGGCAGCTCCTGTCTGTAATCCTGACCACAGCACGCCTGGGGAATGAGAAAACATCATGTTCTTTAGCATCCAATCGCCAGCAGACAAGAGAATCAGCTGGAAGCTGATGTGAGCAGCCTAACGACAGAAATAGCAAGACTCTGTCTCAAAACAAAACTGGAAGTAGAGAACTGACGCCCCAAAATTGTCTTTGAACCTCTACATATGAACTGTGCCATGTGCGTACGCAAACGTGTACACTCACAGACGCTCACGCATGCACACACAGAGAGAGACAGAGGGAGAATATAAATATATTGACGATAAAGAAGGAAAGCAGGAAGAAGAAATATTCTGAGAGAGAATAGAAAATAACAGGTCCTTAAAGAGATTGCTATAATAAATCGAAATTACTTGTATTAAATAAACAATCCCATACATGTTCTTAAGGGTATGTATCAGCAATGGTTTAAAAAGTAGAATGAAAATCAAAGCAAGAGTAATAGGAAAAAGCTTAAAAAGTTAAAGGATCAAAGTGATTTGACATCTCACAAATGGAGCGTAGAAAATTAACAGTGGAAAATTATAAAAACTCATCATTTTATTTCTCCAAAATTGCAGAACTGGAGTCTCTTAGTTAAAAGGACTCAGTACTCACTAAAGAGAAAGAAATCTTTTTTTGAAATTTATGATAAAATACATCAACATACCTAATCTCAGAACATTAGACATTTAAAATAAAAAGACAAATGATTTTTTGCATTTTTATTAATTATTATTATTATTTATTACAATTTATTTACTTGTATCCTGGCTATGGCCCCCTCCCTCATCTTCTGCCAATCCCATTCTCCCTCCCTCTTCTCTGCCTATGCCCTTCCCCTAGTCCACTAGTAGGGAAGGACTACTATTTGACAAATATGCTTTTAAAGTAAAACAGCACATTCATAAAACAACCAAACAAGAATCACAAATCAGATTACCAAAAGGCTCTAACTATACCAACTCTCAACCAAGTCAAGCTTACAGCCGGACCTGTCACAGAATCAGTGCTGAAGCCAGCTATTTCAGCACAAATTGAGAAGCTCTAACCTGAATATCCCAAAATAGGAATGTTCCAGAAAATGGAACTTCTTGCTGCCCACATACAGATGCACAAAGTTTCAGTTTCGGGAGTGTTTGGATCTCAAATCTTTCAAAATAGTGAGTCTTATCCCGTGCTGTTAGGCATTGCTGAGGCTCGGGATTTACAGGTACAGTTGACAATTTTTCTCCCTGACAGATCTTAAAGAACACAAAACTGCCCCTACTTCAGATTGTGCTGTAACTTTCAAATCTAAATGCTTTCCTCTAACTTTTGTTTTTCTTTTTAGTATCGTTAATATTTTGCTTTCTTTCTCCCTGATCCTCTCTGTTCTTCTTAAAGTCCTTTTTATGTATGAAACCACCATCTCTTGAGCCACAAATGAGCTGATTATCGTGGCCATGAAAACCCCCTGGTAGCTTTCCATTATGTACTAATCTCCCTCTCTCTAACTAGCCCAGACTCAGTCTGGCATGCACTAATAGCATGATTGGGGATTGTTTGCTTAATGGATGGAAATATAATAAAAATTTTTCTTCTCACTTCATTTGACCTACAGCAAACTTTCATTTTCAACTTTCACACATTTCTTTTTCTTGCTTGTAAAAATATGAACCTGGTTGGGATTGCTGGTTTTTCAAATCCTGATAAGAAAATAAACCATTCCATCTCATGTTTTCAAAGAGTTAAGCCAATAAGGAATATTTACCCAACATTATGTATTGCTGTTCAATGCTAAAGTTAAATGTTTGTGTGGTAAATGATAGCCAGGATAAGGGCAAGAGCATTATTACACACCAAAGAACCATATAAAATTATTACAAATGTATTTCCATAATACATTGTAATAACTTCAGCACATTGTCAGATAGATACATAGAGCATCCTGCAGAGTATGTAATAATCCTGAAGAAGCTGAATGAGACTGCAGAGGATGTAGCAGCCTCTTGATATCCATGTAGAACATCTATGAACATAATGAAGTTTCCAGTTGCTTTGTGAGAATAGAGCCAACTTTGAGCCCAGGGACCAAGATGAAAGCCCCAGCAAACCTCGCTACAACCCGCAACACAGACATCATCACAAACCAGATGAACTAGGGGTCCGCATGACGAGAATGGATAGCATTAAAGAGGCAAAGGTGAACTGGACATTAGGTGGACATTAGGAATCTGGCCTTCAGATGGTTTGCCAATTAAAGAGCCATGGCAAACCCATGAGGTCCTTATTTTGTCTTCACTGAAATAGTTGTTTTCATCTTACTGTTAGTGACTCAGTGGAGCAAGCACTGCCCATGATAGGAGAGGCCACTGTGCTTATTTCATCAAGGCACCAACCATGGGAAAGCACAGAAAGTCTATGCAATGATGAACACCTAAGACAGCACTAAAAGCCCCAAGCTGGAAGAAAGTAAATCTAATAAGAATAAGAGGCTTTATTTCATTTTCAAGAGATAAAGTACAAGGTGATTTTTTCCCCTGTGAAGACATTGATTTTGAGAACAGCCTACAGCATTTAATAACCTTTCTACTTTAGTATCCTCTTGCAGAAAATTGGGATAATATATTTTATTGCTTTGAGTTCATACCTAGAGTAATGAGATGATTAATTTATACATAGAAATTAAACACATTTTGTAACAGTCTTCCAGGAACTCTGCCAATAAATAACCATTCATTTTTTGATTAACAATTCTTCAAATGGTGGTTATTATTTTCATGTATCTTTTCTTTTTCCACTGTTAAACAAAATGGAAGCAAAATCGTGTGTAGGCAATGGAATTAAATGCTAAATTAATGTAACAAACAACACAGTTACTAAAAATTTCATTTTAATTTTTATTACAAAATTATGTAAATTTTAGGAAATTCAAGTTCAACCTTTTTGAAACAAGGACCACCGATAATTTGGGGCTATTCCTCAACATATTTCTTGCAGAAGAATGATTTATTTTTCCCAGTGTTTCACTCAGCTAAAGTGAATATGCATTGCTCTGAGGATTTCCCAGTGGAACAATGTATGTTACATAGCAGCAGCTGCTGAAAAGAGAACCTCACAGCAGCTTCAGATTTTTCCCACTTGGAAAGATGACTTCATCCACTCACAGGAAATGTGTGTAACACCACAGCATTTTAAACACATTCTGTTACACAAGGCTGTGGGTTTTTATTGACACAATTTTGCATTTGCAAAGAATTTTTGCAGATGTTTAATAATATTGTTAGAGCAGATGTGCTTATTCATGGTGTGTGTGTGTGTGTGTGTGTGTGTGTGTGTGTGTGTGTGTGTGTATTTGGTGATATTTATAAGACAATGGTATCTTAGTCTGAGGCTGGGCTTCCACTGAAAACCCAGGCAGGATTGAGCTAATTTTCCACTTCTCATTTCACTAAAATTGACATAGTTTATACATACGTGAACAAAAGTACGAATAAAAGAAATGCTAAGTTGTATACTAACATGGTATTTTATAGGGTCGAGTGTGTTATAGTACCTTTTGATTGCCCTAATTTCCATGCAACCATAGGCAGTTTGGTTTTTGTCTTGTAAAGTGTGGTGGTTTGGAATGACTACAAATTGTGACTGCTCCTGGACTTATTTGGCAGCAGCAACGGGCAAGCAAACCCAGGTAAATTAATCCTTCCCAGCTCGTCTTTAGGAATTCGGGACATGAAAGACAAAATGGCTGTGGACACAAAATACTTTAAATAGAGCTAGAAGTGATTGCCGTTTACATAAAGAAAGATGAGCAGGTTAACACACCTGCTGCCAAGAGTGGTAAGCAGGCGATAGTTCTTGAGTCTAGCTTAAAGACCATGTGCTTCAAAGCTAAAAGGCTGGAACTCAGAAGCTTTCTAATCCAGTTTTCCTTGGGTTTCTTTCAGAACACTTGAGGAAATGAAGTCTTTGGTTTTTGAACCAGATTAAGTTTCAGCTCTGTGCAAAGAGTCTGTAGAGTTAAACAGCAACAAAAACTTGATTTAAATTGGGACAACAATTTTAATATGCATTTCTCCAAATATATACAAATGACTAAAAAGCATATAAAAGCATGCACCATCAGGAACATAGGCAAGGAGGGGATTCCAGACAGAGCACAAAGTGTGGGAAGGAGACCTAAGGCAGACTGGCATGAATGATTTAAGGAGTTTGTAGCCATGCAATACCGGCCTTGTTAAAACATCCCTACCCTACGTGATGTCCAGGCAAAGGGGAGACAGCAACACCCCGTGAGGAATACCAGGAGCACAGTTGGCCACTTGTCATCTCATCCTTCAACATCACAGTCTTTTAATGCTCCTCTACAGGATGCCGACTCCACTCACACACTGGGTAAGATTCTGTTATTGTTCTAAATTATGGCTTGTGAGCCATGAGTAAATCTAATTAAGAAATGGTATAGAAAGAAGATGGATCAGTAGGTAAGGGTGGCCAAGAATGACAACTTATATCAATCTCCAGGTGCCACATAAAATGAGAGGACTGACTACCACAAACTGTACTCTGAACCCACACTGCACACATTCCTATTTATGAAGAAAGCAGACCTTGCAATGTCATCAAATACCAATGCTTCCATCTTGTGATTTTTCCTGTCCCTTCCTCACCTCTATATATGAATGTCTTTTTAGTAATATTTGTTATTCTTTGACAATTTCACACATGTAGTAAATGTATTTTGATCACATCCACCCTCCCCAATGCCCCCTTGCTAGTCTGCACCTATGACCCTTCCCTTGTATGGCAGTTTCTCCAAATTGAACATAGCCTCTAGGAGGGAGGGGAGTCTCAAGAGCCCCAGAAGGTAAACAAAAGGTCAATCCCATGAGAAAACAAACTTGAAGATTCCCAAGGCTCCTGCCCTGCGGTATAGAAAGGAACAAACAACTGCCAAAGAGGGAGACTGACCAGCCAAACTGCAAGGAGACTTCTTGAACTGTTGCTGGCTACAGGCTGTGCACAGGGCTCCAGCTGCTTTTGTGCTTTCTGATCCTGGGGTAAGTAACGGCAGTTAAAACTCATTGCATTCCCAAACTTGACAGTGGTGCAGCCGTGACTTTGGTCCATCATGGATTTCCTATCTGGAGTAAGTAAACGTGTGTGTTATGTTTCCTCAGAAAACGTCAGTCACACAACACTTCTGCCTCCCAACTTCCTATTCTCTTTTTCTCTTCTTTTGTTTTTCTATACTAATTCTCTGCTGAATGCATTTGGCATTGCACATAACAAATAATGCAGAGCTATACCATGATTTATCAGTAGTTACGTACCAATGACCACACACTCAAGGAAAAAAAATACATATATTCTTTTCTCCTTTTGTCAGTAGCCAGCAACTACCAATAGCTTCTTAGCTGGATATTGAGTCTAGGGCCCACCTCCCTCATAGATGTTGTAATTTGAACAGGCATTACGTATTACAGGTCTCCTACAAATATCCACCATTGTTATGAGTTCATGAGTTCAACAACAACACTGTATACAGAAGACAGCATTTCACACCATGTTCCTCATCTTGTGTCTCTTCTTTTTGTCCCTTCTTCCTCAATGCCATGTAGCCTTGGACGGAAGGGGTTGATGTAGATATCACATTAAGGGGCTGAGAATTTATGGTCACTTGTTCTTAATATTATGACCAGTTTTGAGTCTCTGCAACAACTACTGCACACTGCAAAAAAAAAAAAAGTTTCTTGAAGCTGAGAATAGCATAGATCTATTACGTAAATATTAATATTTGGAAAGCAGTTTTTTCAAGATGACCATTGAGCAAGGTGAGAATAATAAGTTCCTCCTTAGTGCCTATGACTTCTTAAATAATGGGCTTTTGACCATGATTATAGATTCAGGCCTAAGTTGCCTCAAGTGACTCAGGACTCAAATCAAATCAGAAATGATTCATTAACCCATAACAGCCATGCCACAATCGCAGAGTCCAGTACTTCATAAGAACATTGATGTCTTCTCTCCCCCATTAGAATACATAGCACCTTCTGGTGCTGTGAAAGCTAATCACAAGGAAGGAGTTTCCTAATCAGTACAAGATGTCCTGGAACCAAACTATGTGGTATTTTCAATAACAGTATCTTACTAACCAGTTATGATGGACAACCAAAAATGACAGCTATACCTTGTGTTATTTGGGGAACTTTGCTAGTACCTCATAGGAAGTTATCTTGTGCCTGACACTAATAGTTTTATTTAACGACCAATATCTCCTGGGAGGAGCATTGTTAAGCCCTGGAAGCACTTATGTTCAAACATCTTCTGCTTAGTTAAGTAGTTTACAAAATATTGGAGTTTTCTTTTTTAATGCTTACTTACATTGGATTATTCCACTCCTTATGCCCTACTCTCTCTCTTTCACCCATTTCTATCTTTGTTTAAACCCTTAAGCCACGTTATTCTTCTCCATCCCTTCTTTGTTTTCACATGTGTTCTATTGTGCCCTCTTAACTCCTATTACATTTTTAATTGGCTTCCAAGATACCAGTCTCCTATATAAAATTTTCATGTACTCTTCATTTTGGTTAATCTTCTTTGAACCCCTTCTTCTCTTTCATCCCTCCACCCCTTTTATGCTCAAATCTCTATATGCCAAATATATCTGCTCTGTTTTCTTGTTTGTTTGTTATACTTATAATCTATTATCTTCTCCATTAATTCACCTACCCCTCAGTTAGCTCTTTCTAGTTTCGTGGTTTCAATGTGTACTCTAAGTTAAACACACCAAAAATTTAAGGTACGGATCCATGTATGAGAGAGGACTTGTACTGTTTGTCTGAGTCTGATTATTCCTCAGTATAATTTTTTTCTGGTTCATCCATTTATCTGCAAATTTTATGATATAATTTTTTCTTTACATCTGAATAAAATTCAATTGTGTATATGTACCATGTTTTCTTCATCCATTCTTCAGTTGATAGACATCTAGGTTGATTCAAATACCTAGCTGTTGTGAATACAGCAGCAATAAACAGGGACTATCTCAGCAGTAGTATATAAGGTTCTCTGATTTTGTGCTCGGGAGTACACAGAAGGACCATATAGTAATTTTACTTCTAGTTTTTTGAGAAATATGTACACTGATTTCAAATTTATACTCCCACAAATACTGTAGAACTTTTCCATTTCCCATGTCCATGCCTGCATTTGTTGTTCTGTGTATTCCTACTGATGACCACTCTGACTAGGATGTGATTGAATAATATGGGAGGTATCATCCCATCTGATTTCAAATTATACTACAAATCCAGGATAATAGAAACAGCATGACACAAAAGAAGACACGTAGATCAATAAATGAGAATAAAGGACTCATATGGAAGACCATATTAACTATGACTACCTGATTTTTACAAAGGTACCAAATATATTCCTGATATTTAAGTCAGCAACTTCAGTAGCATAGAAAACACATAGAAACATGAATTTACACTTTTTTCTTTCACCCTATGCCAAAATCGTCTTGAAATGAATCAAGAATATCAACATAACATCAAGGGAAGCCAAGGCAGGAACTGAAGCAGAGACCCCAGAGGAGGTCTAATTACCGGCTTGCACCTCCCTCCCCTGTGGCTTGCTCAGTCTCCTTTACTATACAATTCTGAACCACTTTCCTGGGGATAGTACTTCCCACAGAGAGCAGAACCTTGCAACATCAGTTATTTTTTTAATCACTTTACAACCCTCTCTCCTCTCCTCCCAGGCTCAGTCTCACACATCCCTCCCCTCATTCTCACCTCTTCTTCTCAGAGAAGGGCAGACCCCCCCCAGTGGTACCAACACACCCTGGCACCTCAAGTCACGTAGTACAACATGTATCCTTTCCCATTGAGGCCTGCCAGGCAGCCCAGCTAAGGGAAAGGGATCCATAGGCACAACCCCTACTCCCGTTGTTACCAGACCCATAGCAACATCAGTTCTTAATCAAGAAAATGGTCTCACAGATTAGCCTAATGGCCAATCTGATGGAAGCCTTTTTTTTTTCAAATGAAGTTCCCTTTAATCTAATAACCCTACCATGATTTTGTCAAGATGAAAGAAAGAAAGAAAAAAAAAACCTAAGCAGAACAGTACATTACTTTTTTAATTTTAATTTTTATTAATTACAATTTATTCACTTTGTATCCCCTCTGTAGCTTCCTCCCTCCTCCCCTCCCAACCCCTCTTTCTCCCCATTCTATACCCATGCCCCTCCCCCAGTCCACTGATAGGGGAGGTCTTCCTCTCCTTCCTTCTGTCCTCTGCAGATCTTACTATTTCCCACTTCATTCATAAGATTCCCTGCACTCTGCCCAAAGTTTGGCCATGAGTCTCAGCCTCTGCTTTGAAACCCTGTAGGGTAGATAGAGCCTTTCAGAGGCCCTCTGTGGCAGGCTCCTGTCCTGTTCCATGTTTTCTCCTTCTTCTGATGTCCATCCTCTTTGCCTTTGTGAATGGGTATTGAGCATTTTAGCCAGAGTCCTCCTTCTTGATTAGTTCCTTTAGCTGTACAGATTTTAGTAGGTTTATCCTATATTATATGTCTAATATCCACTTAGGAGTGAGTATATGCCCTGTGTGTCTTTCTTCTTCTGGGATACCTCACTCAGGATGATCTTTTCCAGTTCCCACCATTTACCTGCAAATTTCATGATTTCCTTGTTTTTTATTGCTGAGTAATATTCCATTGTGTAGATGTACCACA